>NW_027279852.1:0-212500 GCF_046629955.1 Centroberyx affinis | reverse complement strand
GCAATATCGACAAGTTACTGACAATACAACAGGTTGCCGAATACTTTTGACTGTTTAACCCAACTATCCCTCTACCCGTAACCCTATCCCCCCACCCCTCTCACCACCCCCTTCCCCTCCACCAACCAACAGGATAATAATAATGCCCACACAGACACAGCTTTCTTATTTAGCCAGAAGATCTTTTAAGTTAGATATCAAATTTGTCCACATTAAAATTGTGTTTGGTCGTGCTAAATTCGAGTTTTTAATTAGAACATCCTTTTCGCGTCTTCCACAGACCCTGTAACTAAAAATCCAGTCTGCTTTACTCTTTACATTCATTACCAAGCAAATCGGAGAAAAAAAAACCCAAAAACGTTTTTCCAGCCGCTATTTCCATGTCAAACTCCCGGAAAAAAAAGTGTCTTTGATCAGTTCAGTCGAAACATAAACAAAGTCAGTGGTGGGACTGCAGTATGTCAGCAGGGGGCGCCATACTGAACCCAACAGAATTTACACCGTGACAATTTGAGTTTTTGTCTTTTTTTTTCTTTGCTGAGTGCTTGTCACTTTATTTGGGAACGTTTTTGTATTTGTCTTTGAAGCATTTAGTGTGTCTCTGTGTTCAGATGGTATTAGTATTGATGAAGCTGTCTGTAAATGGATTAAATCATGTAGTGTGTCTCTGTGTTCAGGTGGTGCTGTGATCCTGCAGAGTCCTGTCCTTCCTGTGATGGAGGGAGCTGCTGTGACTCTGAACTGTACAACCAAGACTCCCTCCAACCTCCCAGCTGGTTTCTATAAAGATGGCTCCCTCATCAGGACCGAGTCTACAGGACAGATGACCATCCACCATGTTTCCAAGTCTGATGAAGGCCTCTACAAGTGTCACATCTCTGGTCCTGGAGAGTCTCCACCCAGCTGGCTGCTGATGGAAGGTAAACAATCTTCTTGCTTTCTTTAAGATAAATCAATCATTGATGTCCAGACCACCATAGTCAACCTCTTCAGCAACAAATGAAACATCTTCTTTCCCCTTGACTTACATGCACTTTGACCTTTTTCACAGCATTACACACATCACAGCAGTGTGCAGTTTTAGTTGTACAAACACTTCTGGGACGCAGAGCTGCTCTGGAGACAGAAACAATATAATTGATTTTGATATCAAGCCTTATTAAGTCTATTAAGCCTTTGATATTAAGTCTAGGTGGAGCCAATAACAGTGCGTCTTTTAGACAAATTCCTCGTAACAAAGAAGAAATATGAACATTTGAACATAAATTATTTGAAGCTCCCTGATGAAAGTGTTGTGTTTTTAAATGTCCCTAGATGAGCCCATAAAATAAAGGCTTTTTAAAGTTTTTTCAAAGAAGAGTGCCTTGGACTTTTCCTTTCCACAAATTCTTAGCAACCTTCATTGATATGATAATACACTATTAAACTCGTCAGTCATCAGTTCACAAAACCCTAAGATTTGACAAAGTTTCTCCATTTAATGTATTTTACTATCAAAACCATCAATCCTACCAACCACCAATAAGATATTATTTGGTCAAGGTGATAAATCTTAGGTAATCAAACTCAGTTTAGAGAGAATATTCATCGTATTAATCCTCGGTGCTCCCTGATGTGATTTTTTTCCTTTTAGATATGGCTTGTAATTAGATTTATGGCAGGTTTTGCTCGTTATTTGCTCTCCATTGTAATGAAAAAACCTAAAAAGTTGTAGAGAACTAGGACGCTCTGAGTGGCTGTCATTAATTTCTCACATGGTGTTTAATTAATCTCAAATCCCTACGCGCTCGAAACCGGTCAACACTCGCTCGCTCCTCAAGTCGACCTTTGAGACTTTGGAGGCGGGGATAACATCTCACTCCTTTGCCTAAACCTAACCAATCAGAGGCAGAGTAGGGGCGGGCCTTCCAGAAAATGGGGTAGGAAAAAAAAAAATGCGTCTCTGACCCCTTTTTTGGCGGCAGAATCATCAAGAAGAAGATGTTGGAGAAAAAAAGAGGTAAAGTGAGGAAGAACCACGCCACAAATAGCCTATGTTACATTTTGGTTATGCACGATTTACTTGTGTTAAGGGCGTTGTAGATTTAGTTAGATTTAGTTTCGAGCGCGTAGGGAGGGTCACGTGGGGCCGCATCTGTGCACACGGAGCAGAAATGTTCCCTCGCTCGGATGCTTTTCAGCTCGCGGATACTGTTCTGTGCGCTCGGATCACATGTGCACGGGTTTTGAGACCAATGAAACGCCATATTCTCGTCCATTTTGTACGGAAGCCGAGAACGGCCGTGCTTACAGTTATTTTTTTTAATGCCGTTCTCTCGAGATCACGAGTTAATTATCTTGTTATCTCGAGAAAATGAGATAATCAACCCGTTATCACGAGAAAACAAAATGTCGTTTCCTTCTATTACTTATAATGTTGATGTTTATCAGGAGCCATGCCAGCATGCAGAGCGTCTGGACAACTGTAGCAACTGATTTTTAAGCTGGAAATGTAACTGCAGCAAAGAAAACTACACATTTCTGCTTCCTGTTCAGTTATGAATCCTCCTGACAGTCATGACAGAGATCTGAAGGCTGAAATCAGCTGTGATCAAATGAACCAGACTCTCTTTCCAGTTCTCCATATTATCCCGTGATCTCGAGAAAACAAAAGTCGTTTTCACGTGATAAATTAACCCGTTATCTGGAGAAAACGAGCTTTGTTATCTCGAGATAACGAGATAATTAACTTGTGATCTCGAGATAACGGCATTAAAAAAAAAAAAAATGCAAGCACGGCCGTTCTCGGCTTCCGTAATTTTGAACTACAGTTCATGAAACTACATCACATCA
This sequence comes from Centroberyx affinis, assembly GCF_046629955.1. Lineage (NCBI taxonomy): Eukaryota > Metazoa > Chordata > Actinopteri > Beryciformes > Berycidae > Centroberyx > Centroberyx affinis. Next base: position 209,668 of record NW_027279852.1, on the reverse strand, counting down.
GTAGGGAAACAAACAAATGTTCAGCCGTGGCCAACTTTTCTCGGCCGACAAACTTGTTGATCGTCCAAACATCGGTCGCTCAGCTCTGTGGGAGATGAAAGGACTTCTGGTGGCTTGTTGATCGTGTTGCTCACAGTGTGAACACACAGGTGAGGTACGGTGTTTACCGCTCCTTACCACTCCTTACCGCACCTTACCGCACCTTACCGCTCCTTACCACACGTTACCGCTCCTTACCGCTCCTTACCGCACCTTACCGCTCCTTACCGCTCCTTACCACTCCTTACCACACCTTACCACTCCTTACCACTCCTTACCACTCCTTACCGCACCTTACCGCACCTTACCGCACCTTACCGCACCTTACCACTCCTTACCGCACCTTACCGCACCTTACCACTCCTTACCGCTCCTTACCGCACCTTACCGCTCCTTACCGCTCCTTACCACTCCTTACCACTCCTTACCACACCTTACCACTCCTTACCACTCCTTACCGCACCTTACCGCACCTTACCGCACCTTACCGCACCTTACCACTCCTTACCGCACCTTACCGCACCATACCACTCCTTACCGCACCTTACCGCACCTTACCGCACCTTACCACTCCTTACCGCACCTTACCGCTCCTTACCGCTCCTTACCACTCCTTACCACACCTTACCACTCCTTACCACTCCTTACCACACCTTACCACACCCAGCTGACATCCCTGTGCGGTGTGTCTGTCCTCAGCGGTCTCTCCTCCAGCCTCTCTGACCGTCACTCCCGGTAGATCTCAGCTGTTTGAGTACGAGCGTCTCTCTCTGAGCTGCGAGGAGCAGATCGGGTGGAGGGTGAGGCGGTCCGGGCCGACCGGCGGGAGGCTGTCCGCCTGCGGGGACGACTGGGGGAGTCCCACGGCTTCTGGGTGCAGCCTCCTCACTACCAAGAGGTCTGACTCCGCCACCTACTGGTGTGAGTCTGCCACAGGACAGCGCAGCACCTCCGCCAACATCACCGTCCACGGTACGAGCTCAAACATCAGAGGCCTAGAGATAGAGATAATAATAATAAAAAGAAGAAGAAAAATGATAATACGACCACCATTACTTGCACTACTCCCTAGAGCGGTGGTTCTCAATGTGGGGTCCGGGGACCACCAGGGGTCCTTGAGGGGGTTCCAGGGGGTCCCCAGCAAATTGATGAATTGTTAAACATCATTATTTCATTTACAAGAACAATTAGAGAATGTAGAAGAATGATTATTTTGGTCATAGTTTCTCTGTTATCGCTCTTCCTACAATACAGATAGTCATGGAATTCTGGACAAAATCATATCTAACAATAAAAAATATTCTCAGATTTGGGTCCAAGAGACAAAATCTCATCAAATGGGGGTCCGTGGCCCTAATGTGGACTAAATTAGGGGTCCTTGATATGAAAATGGTTGAGAACCACTGCCCTAGAGTACTACCACTAATTGCAATAATAATAATGAGAAAAGTTAGAGATGTTCTCTTCACTTTCAACAGTTCAAATCAGTTGAACATCAACTTCTACTCTAACCAGTTCAGAAACAAAACAAACATCAGACTCTGCTCTAAATAGTCTAGAAACCATCCAAACATCTAAAATCTGCTTTAGGCAGTTCAGAAACCAAACATCAACCTCTTCTCCAGCCAGGTAAGAAATATTTCTTGATTGTTTGCGTGGTAGGAACGGCCTGGAGAACTGATCCATGTCACTCCAAGAAGACACAAATTTTATGGCACATGGTCCATTCCATTAACTCTGTTGGTATTTAATTCTAAGTTGCCTAGAACATGTGCAAATCTACCAGTCTGTCCTTCTATCTCTCTTGTTTGTCCATGTTCAGATGGTGCTGTGATCCTGCAGAGTCCTGTCCTTCCTGTGATGGAGGGAGCTGCTGTCACTCTGAACTGTACAACCAAGACTCCCTCCAACCTCCCAGCTGGTTTCTATAAAGATGGCTCTCTCATCAGGACCGAGTCTACAGGACAGATGACCATCCACCATGTTTCCAAGTCTGATGAAGGCCTCTACAAGTGTCACATCTCTGGTCCTGGAGAGTCTCCACCCAGCTGGCTGGCTGTGAGAGGTGAGGAAGTGACTCTGACATCAACACTTTGTAAATACAAATCTTAGCTTGTCTAGCTTTACCAATTCCTCCATTTTATGTTTTTTGTTGTTTAGTCACTCTCTCTGTATCTCATCTTGACATTTATTTTCTATTATTTGTTTCTTTTGAGGTGAAACATTTTAGAAGCCCCTTGTTTTTAACCTCTAACCTCTATACCTGAAGTATCTTATCCATTTTTTCACTTCCTTGTTTTCATTTTCCTATGTTAAAATAAACAAACTAAACTCTAAAATGTTATTTTCTACATGTAGATAATAGTTGAATTATTAAACTGCTGACTGTGCTAAAACTGCAACTGCAACTGAACAGAGTGCTTCACAATGTGTGTGTGTGTGTGTATTTCAGAATTTTAATAAGCTTATGTGGTCAATGATTTACTCTCATCTAGACATTCACCTGATCCAGTGTGCTTCTCTCCTTAGCCCCGCCCCCTGCCGCAGCCCCGCCCCCTCCCCCAGCTCCCCTCCTCTCTACTGACAGACTGGTCCGCCACCTAGTGGTGTTCTGTCCTTACTGCATCTCAACTCTCCTGATGCTGTCTATGTACTGCCACCGGCCTGGAGGTAAGAGACTAATGAAATAATCAAGCAACTTTCTAAAAACTGATGAGCACTAACTAATGAATGAGTGAATAAATGAATGACTCAATTAACCAACCAATCAAGCATTAAGCAAAAATCAGTTCTCTTAGTTTCCAGTGTTGATTTCAGATGATTTGTCAGAAGATGAATTGTCTAAATTCTCTGACTGCAGGAAATGACCCGCCCGTCTCCACGGCAACAGCCCCTCCCGGCCAGGCTGATGGGGGATTGGATGTTGAGCATGGTGATGTCATCGCCGATGTCACCACTGAGCATCACTTCTGAGATGAATGGACGACAGAGAGAGAGAGAGAATATATTGTATACCTACTGGAATTCAGCCAGGACCCAAGCCCATCAATTTTATAGTAAACATAGTAATTATGTTACAATAGTTACTATAACAGCAGCCCACACCCACCCCATGAATGTTTTTGATAGGAACATGAATAGATTTTCTCTTGTGTTGTATCTGTCCTTTATTCATTTGAGACTGAATGCAAGCAGTGTTCCAGTATTTCTGTGATATTATGGATTGTTTATAGAGAGGAAACAGAAAGTTGCAGAAAGTTGCATTATTAAAAGTGATGATGTCATCATGACTGATGATTAATTGTAGTAGCAGTAGCAGTAATGTTGCTGTTGTTGATTAGAAGTAATAGGCAAATATAACAGGTATACAAAGTTACAAGTAAGTATACATAGAATCTATTCACAGTAGTTTGGGCTATATATCACATAATTACACAAAACCTAACAGTAAAGACATTTATTGATCAATGTCACTGTGTTTGTATTGGAAGATTACAGGATAAGTTCAGTATATCCTTATAAAATATTAACAATAGATTCTTGTCTGTAAAGTTACATCAGGGAGTAGAAATGAAGAGTCCATGATGGTGACATCAGAGCAGAGTTGGTGACATCATCAGGAGGATCTGTGGTGACGTGCCGCCCTCTGCTGGCCGGCTCCTGATTGACAGCTCAAATAACTTTCCTTCATTCTTATTCATTCTGTCACCGTTCGGCTTCTGACCTCTGTTTCCAAAAAAATGTTCTTGTAAATAAAGTTAAGACAATATAAATAAGTTAGATTAACACTTTGAGCTAAACAACCTTGTTGTGTTTTTGGTGAATGTAAACTGGAACTGGCTGCTACACTTTGATTTGACGGGCTGCAGTCTGGAGGAATGTACAAACTTCTTTTAAATAAGAAGACTTTTTTTTTTCGGTGCCATAACTTCCTTTTATCATCCCAGCTGCTAGCCCCGTTGGGACTGGCACTACACTGTGTGGGTGGTAGTCTTTCGGGCAGTTTGACTTCATGTAGGCAAGGTTTCCAGACCAAAATTTGTCAATCTGATAAGCTTTATGAAATCCTTGAACCCTTCTCTGTTATACAAGTTAAACACATTGTGTGAAAACGCTTCTTTTTAACACTCGGAAAACCAGACAGTGCCAAACCAGGCCTAGTCATTTTGAGACAGTAACTGTCAGTCACTTCTCATCATAGTCTTACTTTTTTTTCTCTGCAGATAAAAAAAAGTACATCTTTATTATATCATTAAAACCCATTATGGCACATCAATAAGTGTGTTAAAATAGTATGTTCTTACGATTGGAAAAAAGAAGAAAGAAAAAAAGACACCATACCATAGGTAGTGACCCTCTCACCCTTAAGGAGAAAACTGCACATGGCCACACCTGCTGCAGGCATCCAGACAGGTTAGCCTTTCAGTCAGCTGAGCAGGTGAGCAAAACATCGACTCGCTCACACTAGAGAGAAACCGAACCAGTGTGGCAAAGGCTTCCCCACATCTCAGAGCCTCTGACTGCAGCAGAGGAGCCACTCCGGAGAGAGACCATACCGCTGTCCGCAGTGTTAGAAGAGCTTTAGCACCTTACAGACACACTGGAGAGAAACCGTACGGCTGTCAACAGCAGTGGAGCTTCACTCAGTTAGTTGCGCTGAAGAAACAGCAGCAGTCACACTGGAGAGAAACCAAACTGCTGTCAGTGCTGTAAGAAGAGCTTCTCGACAACCTGCACAGACCAGTGGATCCACACTGGGGAGAAACCAAACTGTTGTCAAATCGTGTCAGCAGCACTTTACTCAGTCAGGCCTCCTGAAGAGCCATCACACACACACACACACACACACACACACACACACACACACATACATTATTTAAATGTTCTTTGTAATCCAAGCTATATTTTTAATGAGGTTCCTGAAACCTTAATTGATTTACTTTTTGTGACATTGTATTGGAGAACTTTGATGTAGTTAAAATTATTTTATTATATTTTATTCAACAGTAGTGTCCACCTTTGAATCCACTTATGAATACCTGAATGCATGCTCTTATTATGTTAAGCTTTCCATGTTTAACAGTGAAATGTCGGAAATAATTTTCCTCTGATGAATTAAACTACAGTATACTGACTATTGTGACTGTTGACATCTTAATGCAAAGATGTATACAAGCTTCTTCATGATTCAGTCTTAGGAAACATTAACAGAGAGCAAGAGTCAAGTTTCACAGCTATGCTGAAGATGCATGGTTGTATATTTCTGTATCAACCAACTGGTTCAGTGTATTAAACACATTAACATCTGAGGTCACAGTTTATGAGTTTCTTGCAGTTGAATAAAGACAAAACTGAGGTTCTAATTATATGAGTAAAAAACCCCAGATATTTGCTTATAGTGAGTGTTGTCTATATCAGTATGGTCTGGTATCAGTATCTGGGTATTCTACATGTTCGTGCCTTCAGAAAGTATTCAGCCACATTGACTTCCTCAGCATTGTGTGGGGTTGCAGCCTGAATTCAAAATGGATTAAATTGGTCATTTGATTTTTATTTTTTTTTTGTCAATTTTATTGAAACTGACATAAATAATTAAGATAATTACATTCAATATAAAACATTTAAGTCAAAGTATGAAAACTTGACTAAATGAGAAAACTTTTACAGACTGGATCGTCTAGATTTTACACTGAATGAAAGATCAACCTCAGGTAGTAGTCTCTTTGTACACACACACACACACACACACACACACACACCCAGTTCTATACCAAAGCCCTGTATTTCACTCTATAGCATTGAAAGCCCCTGCATGTTCTTAATAGATTGCGGTTGCGGTTGTTCTTTAGCACCTGATGTGGAAAAAAACACTGACGCATTAACACACTCACACCCACTCACACATACAGAGAAAGGATGTGTTGTTGGTTAGTCACACGTTTGCCACAAATTTTCCATCTGACAGCTTTGTGCAGCACATACACATACACACATATAAGATGATAAATAAGATTAGATTAAATTATTTTATTCATCCTGCAGCACCAAATACTAACAGGATCCAGAAAAGATAAATAGAATATAAATAAGAATAGATCAAATGGGGGTATATATATATATATATATAATAAACATAAAACAACTGACAATTATCACCAGATCCTTTTAAATAGAAATGTGGGTATGAATGTATGAAAAGATTTGCATTAGGAGGGTTGTGCAAAACAGTAGTAAGACAAAGAAAAACAAAAAATCGAAAACTACATATGCACGATGAGACAACATATCAAAGATGTAAAACATAATGCAGTGTAAACCTTATTCCCACAGCGGCCATTTTGAGCTCGTGTCACACTTCTGGTTTGTGGCTCTGTCCGAAGACGCACATCATACGACTTTTATCAATTCACAGAATCCCCACTGAAAAACACACTAGAAACAAATGGATCTTGAGAATCTGGAGGATTTAGGTATTTGGCCCACAGTAAGGTCAGTGAGACGAGTGAGAACATTAAGACACAAACAGTACAAAACAAAATAAATAAAAGGAAGTTACTGAGGCTGGGTTTAAGGGGCGTTGGGGTTCAGTTGAGGCTGGCGGTCCTCCAGCTGAACATCACTGGTTGAACTGGTGTGAAGGTCTACCTCAACGAAGAGTACAAGACCTCTGGTTCTGATGGAGAGTCTGAACACACACACACACACACACACACACACATTTAAAACATCATGAACAGCAATAGAAGGCTTTCAGGTGATGACCCCCCCCCCCCCCCCCCTCATGTAGGACAGATTTTGGTGAAGTTAATACACTAAGAGGTGCATTTCATGTTTTGGTGTTCAAAAGGCTTTTTATTTTTGTTATTCAATTTAATATATGTTTTCCTGTTCAGCTTCCATCTCACAATGGAATCTGACAAGCAGCCGGTGTGCCAGCTGATAGTAATACAGAGTACAGCCCAGAGAACCAAAAGGGGCTCTTCAGGTGGTTTTCTTACTATTATACTTTCTTTTGCTGCTGTAAAGCACTTTGTAACGCTGTTTTGATAAAGTGCTAAATAAATAAAGTTATTATTATTATATTATACTATAGTGACTGTGTGTGGCGTGGTGGTCGTGGGGAGGGGGATGGGTGGTAAGAAATAACCAGCGTCTTCCTAGAGCTGAGCATGTGGCTTAGCTGAAAGGAAATGAACAGGAAGTCTTTTTTTTCTGAAGTTTCTGAGGCCTCTCTTTGTTTTTACCACAATAGTATGGTCATGAAGAGCTGAATACTCTCTATAACGGTATGCTATCAAACTACATCACTCCTCTATAGCTGAACACTATCAGACTATATCAGGGTTTATAAAATCATTTTCTACAACTCATGTCTGTTCCTTGTTAAGCAGTATCTAAATAATATAAGCAAGTTAAAGTTGCATTACTACTAGTTCACATGGATTGCTGTCATACAGTGATGTGTGGTGATTAGGGTCGGGTACCGAAACCTGGACCACTAAGGCACCAGTTCCCTTACGACCGTTACCTCAATGCAGATTTCGGTGCCACTTGAAAATACAATGAGATGCTGAGTGAAATATCCGCCCTCTGGTGCTCTGAAACAAGCCTTCAGTTTTGTTTGTGGTTTCCAAACGGCTCCGTGGCTCAGACCTTCACCCTTCCTCTCGGTCTTAGTATCATTTAGACAGTAGCATCAAAGTTCCAATAAACTCTTCCATTTTCCCCAAAACGCAGCTTTCAGGAGCTGGAACCTAAAGCTAATGCTAGCTCGCTGATGACATCGCCGCTATGCTGCCGCATGCACAGGTCACGTAGCCCTTCAGAATAAAAGTCCCTCAACAATATACCAAAACCTGTGAGAGAGGAGGAACACTTTGCGGGTTAAGAAGTTAAGTTATTTATTGTTAAATTATTGTAGTTGGGTTATGTTTTATTTATTGTTAACTTGTTATGTAAATTTGTTAATGGTGTTTTGTATTTATTTATAAATATAATTTAAACAGGTAAGAGTTAATATATTGTTCAATTTCTTTGCATTTGCAATAAAAAAGACGTCATTGTTCATTTTAAAGAAGGTATCGGTTCAGGCACTGTTTAGGCAAAGGTACTGTTTTAAAAGTATTCTTTTAGCACTGATATTGGAAAATCTATGATACCTGTCACTGTATATAATAAAATAATTTTATGATGGCAAGAGAACACCTACTCTGACATGTAACAGTGAATCACATTATTCTATCAGCAGTGTTTCTATGTATGCATGTAAAATGCTATAACCTAGGTTTGCTGACGATACTGTATTCTATGTATGTATGTAGGCCTTCCATTTTATCAGCTGTTTGCTAATCAATAATGTGATATAAGCTGTAAGGTGTTCCTCCATGATGGAGACACACCTGCTTGGTAGCAGGTTGGTGATAAAACTGTAAAGTTTCTATAAGGAAGAGGAGATCTACCTCTCTTGCTGTGTGGGTTGATGACCACTTGTCCATCAGTGACGTCTCCGGTTCCTTTCACTGCTGAGTCGACTGGATCTGGAAGACAGTCTGGAAAATATATGATAGTAATAAAATATACTGTACTGCTATCATGACTACTACTACTACTAATACATATATATAAACAGCTACTAATAATGACACTAATATTTAAAGAAAATAACAATTGCAAAGTTAGTCATTGCAATAGCAGACAACGGGATGTAGGTAATAAACTGAAAAAACATACAGTATTGAAGAAAATACAATAATAAATGAACAAATTGATGATAATACAACACATAATTAAAATAAGCGTGTCCAGAATGTGAGTTAGAGTAATTTAAGGTCAAGTCTGCCTGCTTTTTTTTTTTTTTTTTACTTTATAACACTTCTCTGCATCGAAAGAGGCCAGTGGCCTAATTTAAATGTGTTTATGTGAAAGAGGAAGCTGGGTGACACAGACCGCAGAGAGGCTCTGATCAGACATGCCAAGGGTAGAAACAGACACACACACACACACACACACACACACACACACACACACACACACACACACACATTGTCATCAGCGAAAATGGACTAAAATCTAAACCTAAAGGACTAAAGGACATTTAGAAGTTGTTGTTTTGGTTGTAAATGTAAAACCTAAATGTAAAATCTAATAAATGAATGTAACATCTAAACAAATATAAATCAAATCTAAACATAAATGTAAATATGCAAATATAATATAAATAATTAAAATGTCTATGTAAATCTAAAAGTGTATGTTAGGTGTAATGTGTAAATGTAAAATCTAAATGTAAAAATTAAAAAATGTGAACATTAAATATCAAAGTAAATTAAATGTCTAAATGCAAAGAGTAAAAAATCTGTTTGAGGTGTAGAAAACAGACACACACACACACACACACACACACACACACACACACACACACACACAGATAAGATAAGACAGCAGAACAACACCATTCTACCTTTGCTCTGTCTGATTGGCCACTGTAAGTCACTTGTTATTCTGATGTCACTGTATGTGATGTCATCAGCTCCCGCCTCTACATCACAACCTGGAATGCAATGGAACACACACGCGCACACACACACACACACACACACACACACACACACACACACAACATTGTCATCCACAAAAATGGACAACACTAACATTTATGAGAATCCTAATTTGAGTTGAAATTTGGAATATGGAATTGTTTGTCAGTGTAAAATATAATTGTCAGCTGTTTGCTAATCAATAATGTGCTATAAGCCGTAAGTTGTTCCTCCATGATGGAGACACACCTGCTTGGTAGCAGGTTGGTGATAAAACTGTAAAGTTTCTATAAGGAAGAGGAGATCTACCTCTCTTGCTGTGTGGTTTGATGACTATTTGTCCATAAGTGACGTCTCCGGTTCCTTTCACTGCTGAGTAAACTGGATCTGGAACACAGTCTGGAAAATATATGATAGTAATAAAATATACTGTGTTATTGCTCCCGTGACTACTACTACTACTAATACTACAACAGCTACTAATAATTACACTAATATAAATAAAAATAACAATTGCAAAGTTTAGTTTAGTAGTTTAGTCATTGCAATAGCAGACAATGGGATGTAGGTAAAAACTGAAAAAAATATACAGTATTTAAGAAAATACAATAGTTGATGATAATAATTGATGATAATACAACACATAATTAAAATAAGCGTCTTCATTGACAGATTCACATGTTTGTTCACAGTTTCCTCTCCACATGCAGAACATATGGACAGAAGTGTAAATGTGCATTATAAAATATTAAATTCAAATTCAAATATCCAGATTATCCAAATGACACATGTACAGGTAACGTGTCTATACAGTCATGTGTCCAGAATGTGAGTTAGAGTAATTTAAGGTCAAGTCTGCCTGCTTTTTTTTTTTTTTTTTTACTTCATAACACTTCTCTGCATTGAAAGAGGCCAGTGGCCTAATTTAACTGTGTTTATGTGAAAGAGGAAGCTGGGTGACACAGACCGCAGAGAGGCTCTGATCAGACAACACCACAGGGTAGAAACAGACACACACACACACACACACACACACACACATTGTCATCAGCGAAAATGGACTAAAATCTAAACCTAAAGGACTAAAGGACATTTAGAAGTTGTTGTTTTGGTTGTAAATGTAAAACCTAAATGTAAAATCTAATAAATGAATGTAACATCTAAACAAATATAAATCAAATCTAAACATAAATGTAAATATGCAAATATAATATAAATAATTAAAATGTCCATGTAAATGTAAAAGTGTATGTAAGGTGTAATGTGTAAATGTAAAATCTAAATGTAAAAATCTAAAAATAAATTAAAATAAAAAAATGTGAACATTAAATGTCAAAGTAAATTAAATGTCTAAATGCAAAGAGTAAAAAATCTGTTTGAGGTGTAGAAAACAGACACACACACACACACACACACACACACACACACACACACAGATAAGACAGCAGAACACCATTCTACCTTTGCTCTGTCTGATTGGCCGCTGTAAGTCACGTGTTATTCTGATGTCACTGTATGTGATGTCATCAGCTCCCGCCTCTACATCGCGACCTGGAATGCAATGGAACACACACGCATACACACACACACACACACAACATTGTCATCCACAAAAATGGACAACACTATAATTTATGAGAATCCTAATTTGAGTTGAAATTTGAAATATGGAATTGTTTGTCAATGTAAAATATAATTGTGAAATATGAATATGAATGTAAATATAACCAGAAAATGTAAATATGAAATGTAAATATAATTGTGAAATATAAATGTGAATAAAAAACAAGTAAATGGCAGCGTTAATGTCAATGTCAATGTAAAAGTAAATGCAAAATACAAATATGTCAGAATGTCAACTGTAAATGTGAATGTGAATTAAAAATGTCAAAGTAAATAATTGTATTAATATAAAACTGTAAAGTAAATGCTAATGTAAAGCTAAAATGTCAATTTGAAAATGCGAAACAAAAAACGTAATTGTAAAATATAAAGTGTAAAATGTATTGTAAAATTTAAATGTTAATGAGAAAGCGAATTTAAAATAAATAAAGTAAATGGTAGTGTAATGTCAAAGTAAATGTAAAAGTACTCGTACAAGTAATGAGAAATGTTCAGTGTAAAATGTGTCTGTGTCTTACTTTTGGGTTTCCTCCGGATGTACTGCCTCACCATCACAACCAGTACAACCGGTACAACCAGTACAACCAGACCCCAGACCGGTATAACAGAGGGGAGAGGAGAGGAGTAGGGCAGACGATAGGAGTTGGTAGAAGGAGAGGAGGAACTAGTGGTAGGAGTAGTTGTGGGACTTGCTGAAACAAACAACAAGAAATAATAATTAAAAGCAGTAAATAATAATATAAATCACTGGTTAATCAACACAGATGACTTGATCTCACCGCGGGAAACACAAACATTTTTTTCCCGCATTTTTTCCCTAATTAGTAAGCGGAGAGTGACAGGAGACACTGGGAGAGAGGGGGGGCATGACATGTGACAAAGGTCCTGGTATGGTATGAGCATTAGACCACTGAGCCACCAGGACGCACCAAGCATCATTTATATTCCTGTGTAGCAGCTGCACAAGTAATTGTTGAGTCATTGGTACTGATCAATAACGCTATCAACCCCTGCAGATATATTATGGACATTTTGTAGATAGATTATTGTTACTTTAGACTAGAGGCCACAGAATATTGTACAAAAACCTCTTTTTCTAACTGCTGATTTTTCATAGGTGACCCAAGGATAATGTTTTCTTCGATTCAACAACTCATGACCTGTAAAATAACTCTTTCATGTTCACTGACTCGCAGTTCGCCTATCTGACCCCTAGTGGCCGTTAGGAGGCATGGCGGTGTCTCCAGACAACACACTGAACCAGGATCATTCACCCGCCTCCTCTCTGCAGCACTGCTGTTTAGCAGCCGACTTGAACCCCCAGGTGTCGAACTTTCCCACCAGCACAGGAACACAGCATAGTACTTAGGGCTAAAAAATGAAAATTGTCTAATGGCAGAAATCCCAGATCCAGATCGTCACCAATCACTGACTCTAATAAACTGATCCTTGGGCCGAGGGCGATCTGTCCACAAGATTCAGCCAAATCTGTCTGTTACTAGTCTAGTCTAGTCTCTTTATACAGCCCTTTATCACAAGCATGTCTTAAAGCGTTTTTACATAGCATCATACATGTCATATACATACTACATCATACATACTACATCTATATACTGTATACATCATATACATCCTATACTACTTGATATACATAATTAACTACATCATATACGTACTATACATCGTATACTACATCATATACCTACTATACCATACTACACACAAACACACTCATGCCTATGGGCAATTTAGAGTCTTCAATTCACCTGACCTGCATGTTTTTGGACTGTTACCTTTTGAGATATCTTGCTAAAAAAACAGATAGACAGAGATAAAAACATAACCTCCTTCCAACTTCATTAGCAGATGTAAAAAAAAACAACAACAACATGAGACACTGACAGAGGCTTGAATGCTGAAAGTTTTTCTGTAAGATGATTGTTTTCACACAGTCTTCTGTGACCCTTATGAGTGCAGAAACCCCATAACATGAATATAGGAAAGAAAACGAAGTTAGTAGAAGAACTAACTCTGATATCCTCACCTCTCACAGCCAGCCAGCTGGGTGGAGACTCTCCAGGATCAGAGATGTGACACTTGTAGAGGCCTTCATCAGACTTGGAAACATGGTGGATGGTCATCTGTCCTGTAGACTCGGTCCTGATGAGGGAGCCATCTTTATAGAAATCAGCTGGGAGGTTGGAGGGAGTCTGGGTTGTACAGTTCAGAGTCACAGCAGCTCCCTCCATCACAGGAAGGACAGGACTCTGCAGGATCACAGCACCACCTGAACACAGAGACACACTACATGATTTAATCCATTTACAGACAGCTTCATCAACAGTTATTGCTGGTGGACTCTGCAGGATTGCAGCACCATGCTGAATGTAATATTTTCATTCATTTTCACATTTGTTTTTTAAAACCAATCCTTTTTCACATAGACATGGAAAACAATAGTAATAACTGTCACAATCATAACTGCTCTCTGGTATTCTAGATAGATAGATATTGATAATTAACATACAGTTATTTAGCAGTCTTACCAGTGAAAGTGATGTTGACGGTGTTGCTGGTTGCTCCCTCTCTGGACTCACACCAGTAAACTCCACTGTCCATGTGGACTGTGTGGCTGATGCTGCAGGAAGAACCTGCTGATTCTCCCCAGTCAACTCCACACTCAGACGTCTTTCCTCTGGTCGTCCTCCTCACTGTCCATCCAGCAGAGCTGTCGTCCTCCTCACAGCTCAGAGAGACAGACTCTCCACGAAAAAACTGTGATCTACTGGGACTCACAGTCAGAGGAGCTGGGGGGTGGGGGGAGGGGTGGGGGGTTAAAGTACTTTTCATTCTTAATGACCACGAGTTCCTATGAACTCACTTCCCAAGCTATATTTTGTCTAGGAAGTAAAGATAAGAGCGCCTTGCCCCTCTGGCAGCCTGACAAAGTACGTCTATGAATGACAAAGGTGGCTGAGGATGTCCCAAAATGGCCACCATAACAGAGTTCTTTTCAAACTCACTTCAAAATGGTCAAGCATGTTTAGCCGCAGCCGTGTCTGTTCTAGTGTTTTTCCCCAGCATTTCTCTTTGGTAGTTTCAGTTCAGTTTATTTATTTTGTGGTGGTTGTTATTTTCCTGGATGGAAGAAAACTTGATATAAAAACTCTCAGACTAAGTAAAGCCTGTTTTTTTGCCAACTGAGGATGCATTGGATACTGACTTGGCCAGTCAGAATGAATAGGAAGCTGTGTAGTTTATAGTACAGAGCAGTTTGAAACAGTTGGGAAATGCGCCCGTATGTTTTAAAGTATCGTGTGACATCAAGCACAAAGCCCATCTCAACCTGTAAGGATATTCTCTGCTCTTGCATTCTTGAGAAATTTGTTTTTTCAGTGACAATTTGGGAAGAACATTCTCCGCAAGGACACAACTATTGAAACAGCATTTTTTTATTTGATAAACATCTAAAGAGTTTATATTTTAAAGCTTAAATTCAAATTCAGTGTCTTTTCAGCCAAAGGATGATCAGTGTCAGTTCTCAAACTAAATTCCTGAAGTAACCCTGTCCAAATTCCAAAACTATCCAAAACACTAGCTTTCTATCAGGGTTTTCTACAAAGGGCCCATCATAACAGTGTGGGACTGTCATGGCAGAAGTGTACCAACCTTGTGTGGGTCTGCAGCACAGCAACATGGTCAGCACTGAAGAGAAACAAGACTCAGTTTGGTTTGAGGTTTTGCACGCATTCAGATAAGACAATTCTACTTGAGAAAACTGAAAAACTCAGGGGTCTAGTGCATGGAAAACATTTGTTATATCTTCCATCCTTAACATTAATTGTATTTTGTGTTACAGGATATTTATTTGGTTCTACTGTATAACACTGAAGAATGATTTGTCTGCAGTACTAATACAGGATAGATACAGGATAAATACATGAAACAGGATTTCTGTAACGACTGCCACTGTAGCTCTCAGACTCCAAAAATCAGCTGGTAGTGGATTGATGTTTGTCTTTCATAAATGTGACTTCACCAATTTACCATCTATCCCCCTGTTGGCTGAGAAACAGCACTGACCCTAGTGTGGGGCTGTTAGACTAAATAAACTGAATAAAGTTAATCTTGTTTTGTCTTGTCTGAAGACGTTTAGCATGTGCTCACAGCGTTGTTTGGCTGAATCCAGCCGATGACTTTTCATGCATCACCCCCTCTATCACCCTACTCTTGACCAACTAACTGACTGGGAATAACTAAGTAATATCCAAGTAAAACAACAGAAACCCCAGAGCGGGCCTCTCCTTCAGTGGCCTGAAAAGGACATCTGGCAGAAACCATCATAAATATCACAACCATCCAGAACCTATAGAACATATAATATACAATTTGTAGTTGTAAAACAGCAGCAGGCGGGGCCTGTTCTGGGTTTTTTGCTGTTTTCTGTTATTTGTTTTCTGTTTTGTAAACAAATGAAAACCTAATGATAAAACAGATTGTTTCTGCATAGGCGTCGTCACTTTCTGTAATCAGTGTCCCTCCCTTTTTAAACTAGTTCATCCTTCGCCTTTCTAAGTTCAAGTTTTCAAATTTGTGCAGTAGATTTGATTCTTTTTTAAAATAAGTTACATATATACAACATAATGTAATGCAGCTAAGTACTACTACTACTACTACTACTACTCAGTCATAACTAGTCACTTCCATTTTGCTTGGAAATTACTTAGTTATTTCCAGGCTGCATTATTGCATAATTAATGGCCTGTAATTTAAAAGGTTACCAAATCGTCTTTGAAAAATAGGGAAAACACACAGACACACACACACACACACTTACAGAGCAGCCATTGTAGAGATGTGCCCCCCATTGTACAGCTTGGCGATATGAGATCAACACTAAAATTTACCAGTCACACCAAATAAAACCCGCCCCCTTCCTCTGTGCATGTGTGACTATGTCAGAGTGTCTATGTGGTTTTCTCTGTAGCAGCTACTAGGAAATAGGTTATTTAGTCTAACTTAGTTTGGTTTATTCGCACTGTGATAAAACATACAAGTGAAGTGATAAAACCACAAAAATACAATGACAACAAACACAGGTAGAAGAGATTAAAAGGAGAGAAAAACCAACCAAGCAAAGACACAACTGATACCAGAATCTCAACGACAGCAGCAGACAACATGGTAGAACAAGGACTAAGTTCAGTAGTGTTGTGGGGGGAGGGGGGGGGGGGGGGGGGGGGGGGCAAGTGAAGGATCCTGATTCAGTGTGTTGTCTGTAGACATTACCATGCCTCCTAATGGCCACTAGGGGCAGATAAACTAACCATGAGGATGTGAGTGAGTAAGTGAGGTAGTTTCCAGGTCCATGACTTGCTTTGCATCTAAAAATGGTAGAACAACCATGCAAAGCTGCAAGATTAATTCATATAATATGTTAATTATATTAGCTAAATGAGTTGTAGCTGGCTAGCTAACTAGCCAGCAGGGCAGTTCAAGCTACAACTCTTCATGTTTTGGAGTAGAGACTAGGGCTAAAGACAAGACAGTTTACTGTGTCACAGTAACCTACATTTGGAAACAAATCCACCTTATCACACTATTCACTTTTACTGAGAACGTTGCTGAATGGATCTACAGCCACACCACAACAAGCTGACTCAGCTGCTCTCTGCTGACAGCTGCTTCACACACATTTACACTTTATTCACTAACACACAGTTCTACAGTGTTTCTCCATCATGGAGACTCAGCTGCTGGAGCAGATTGGTGATAAAAATGTAAATCCTCTTCCATCTGACAGCATGACCTTAGTGCTTCCTAAACAGTCAACTTCATGTGTTACTGCATTTTGAGTCTTAAAGGGTCTGTGTGTAATTTATGCCTCAATACTGACCTCTGTCGAAACAGCATTCTCACATAGGTGTTCCTCTTGCCCAGGTGTGATGGTGGTGTTCATGACGTTGTCTGTTGATCTGTTGGGGCGGAACGCAAACTGGAGAGGATCCAGTCTGTCTGGTAAGCTTGCCTTGTTGTGGGCCATGACTCGCCTCTCAAAGCACTTTGTGATGATGGGAGTGAGTGTGACGGGACGATAGTCATTCATGCCACGTTGGTTTTCTTTGGCACAGGGATGATGGTGGAGATCTTGGAACAGGTCGAGGTTATAGCCTGGGACAGGGACAGGGTGAAGATGTCTGTGAACAGACCCACCAGCTGGTCGGCACACACAGTGAGGGTGTGACCTGGGATACCGTCTGGACCTGTGGCTTTGTGAGTATTCACTCTCGAGCGTTTCCCTCACAGCCTCCTTGGTGACCGACAGCACCTGGTAGTCCGGACTGGTGGGGACCCTGCTGGACAGATCTGAGTTCAAGGCCTTGTCTGTATTGGTGCTTTGCATCCTTGATGGATTTCCGAAGCTTTGTACTCATGCAAAGCGTCGGAAAGCTTGGATGCTTCCATGTCACCAGAGTTGAATGCAGCTGTACAGGCCTTTGCCTTGTTGAAGAAAAAATTATGTGACATCTTTTGTTACTTTTACTCGCTCTGTTAATATAATTGTGGGATATGGGTTACATCCTACAATAGATATGAAAAAGAAAATCTGATCTGAGCAGCAGTTCAGAACTGAACATGAAGGCCTGTGGTGTGAACGCAGCCTTACAGACTGCTAGAAATAACCAGAATCTTCCTGGAGCTGATGCCTGTGGTTCTGCTGAAAGGAAATGAAGAGGAAGTGATTTTGTGCTTGAGTTTCTGAAGCCGCTCTTTGTTTTTACAACTCGGTCAACAACAGCTAAATACACTCTATCAAACTACATCACTTTACAAATCATTTTGAATAATTTTGTAAGAACTGTCTTTATTATATGTATGTATGTATGCTATGAGCTACAGTATGTGTGCACAGTATGTCTCCGTAGAAGAGATGAAGGCAGTTGATTAACTAGAGATCACATTCTTATCAACTGATCATTATAAAGGGATCATTAATTAATAAACTGATCATTAATTAACTATTAATTATACCTGCTAACCAACACACACACACACACACACACACACACACACATTTCTCACCTCAGGAATTGCATATAATGTCTGAATTTACAAAATTATTACACTATCAAATTCACATGCTGAATGACTGAATCACATGCTGATAAATTAATGTTGTTGTTATTATTATTATTATTATTATTATTATGAATACTAACTATTCATATAGCATTTACCTAAATCCAGGCTTAGTAGTTGACTTAGCTGTACTGGTACTGTACCAGTAGGACCAGTACAGGTACAGCATGGTCGTTCTGTCATCCTGCTGGCTGGAGAGTGGCTCTCTGCTGACATCTAGTGGTTTAAATTGTCAACAACAAATTGATTTGTAGAAAATCAGTTGAACCCCAAACTGAGTGGGCTGTCAACGATTCCTTGCACTGAAATAAACCTGTATGTAGATGATTTACACACCGTGGGCCTGCTTTTAACTTTTGATATTATTAGTGTTAGAAGTAGTAGTAGTAGCAGTAGTAGCACAGAGAGAGAAAGAGAGAGAGAGAGAGAGAGAGAGTGTGTGTGTGTGTGTGTGTGTGTGTGTGTGTGTGTGTGTGTGTGTGTGTGTGTGTGTTTGTGTGTCCACGTGTGTATGAAAGAAGAGAAGTGCAGAGAGCAGCATTAGAAGAGCTGCATTAGGAGAACAGCAGTGGTGCAAGTGGAGCTCAAACGTTCATAATTCAAAAACTAAACTAAAATCCCATCACTTAGATATTTACATTGTGAGAAAGAGCAGGACTGGCTGAACATTTTAATGTGTAATGCATGCAGTGTTAGAATTGTGGAAATTGTGACAGTTTAAAAATGTATAAACAGAAACAATCTGTTCATAAGAGCCAAAAACACTATAGCATTAGTGTTGAACAAACCATCATAGCTCAAAAACTACAAATCCCATCATTCAGGTATTTACATTGTGAGAAATAGCTTGACAGTTTGATGTGTAATCTGTGTATTTAGTGTAAAAAGTGTGAAAACTATTGTGATGTGAATGAGCTGTGGGACTCTAATCAGTGACGTCATGAGCATGGACTCACCGATTGACTGAACTGATTGAATTGAATACAGGTGGGACTGATTGCGAGCGCGAGAGAGACGCCAAACAGGCAAAAGACTGAGCAGACGCCGCATTCAGGGGGATCATCTTGCTGCTGCCGCTCGGCACTCTTTTGGGAGGGAGGGTGTCGTTCACAGTCATTTAGGACTGCTGGCGATGAAGACAGGCAGAGTAGTATGCAATCAAATAGTAATGTAATAGTTATGTAATAATAATAGTAATGTAGTAGGGGGTTAGTTGTTCCTGTGTTAGGAGGGAAGGTCTGCTGCCTCCTGTAGAAAGTCAGGGCCGGTACTCTAGAAGAGTGCAGTAGCCGTCACCGCTCAATCTTACTTCCTGCCGTCTGGTGTGACACTGACACCCGACCAATACTTTTCTGATCCTCAGGAAGGATGGCAGCAAGACGCTGTTTTAGTGCTTTTAGCAATGGACTCGGCTGTAGTTGACTGCAGAGGGATGAACTCAAAAAATCTTTCCTGCACGTTGTTTTTGTCATCAATGTAGTGCAGCACAAGTTGGGTCTGTGTGGCAATATCCATTGTCTCATCTGCCTGGATTGATAAAAAATGACTACTCTGGGCTTCTTTGATGATGTGCTCACAGCAGACAGCATACAGTCCAGTAGCTCGTTCTGCACAGTTTTTGAAGTTCCCTTAAACACAGTGGCGTTCTCAAGGTGCTCTTTCAATACTACATCAAGGGAGGCAACAAAATTCACCAACCCACGGAATATCCCGGGATTATTGGAGCTCTCACTCTCATCATGCCAAAGCCAACTCAAAGGCTCCACAAAATTTCACACAGTCTATTATTCTGGACAGAATGCGTCGATTTTTTGTCACCTGTTTTTTGTGCCTTCTAATGCCAATCCTATAGCCTTCATATAGCTGTTCAGCAATGCTAAGCCTGCCAAAACAAATGTAGCCTCATGCTAAGATGGCTGTGGTTACTTTGGTGCCGTTTGTATTTTTACGAAAGATGTTTTAGGTCTTGTACCCCGTCTTTGTCCACAACACTTCTGTGCCGAGACTTTGAAATAGCAAACAGGGAAAGCAATAAAAGGCATTACTTACACCACATCCAGCTAGCCAACTCTGTTTTTCATAACAAGAGCGGAAGAGGCCCCGGGTGTAAGCTTGTCCTTGATCACTTGCCTGCTGCTGAATTTGTAAATCTGGTCGGTCTGGTCCAAGCTCCTTTATCTTCTTTTTTTCTTCCAGTGAACGCCTGGTGAAAGGGTGTTTTTGTAAGGAAATAACCAAATTTTCTTTGATTTCCACGGTTCCACTTGAAGTTGCCATCTCCTGAAAGTACCGGTCAGTGACAGTCGCGCATCCGTAGTTCCGACTGTGAACATGACAGCTAGCGCTTCGAGAATTGTCCAATCATATTAGATCAGAAAACATAAAAATAATACCAATTCGCTGCCAATAAAAGTGGGGTCTGGGGTGCAGAGAGCTGCGTCCCGTGGAAAATCTGAAGCAACCAATTAGAGAGCAGCCTCAGGTCACTTACATACACACTCATTTGGCCGGCGACCTTAGCATATGTATTCACACAGATACAATTTGGAACCAATTTTTTATGAATGCTGACAGCCGCTGACAGATGAGTAAACAATTTTTATTTTATAATTATTTTGCATTATATAATTATTTATGTTTAACATGTTTAAGTAGACTGACTTTCTTCTCCAGTTCAAATTAGCTCTGTTTCTGTTAAGAAAAGGTATATGAACGAGAGTACTAGTGCTCAGTTTATGGATGCAATAACTATATTACCAACTATGAATGCAGAGACAGTTGATGTACTCCTGGATAACTTTAACTTGAAAATGTTGCATGTCATGGATGTTGTTGCACTGGTAAAAGTCAAGAAAACTTTGAGCAAACAGAAGGCACCATGGAGAAATACCATGATTGTCATGGTTGTGACTTTGCCTTGTTCATTGTCTAGGTTTTGTATTTCTTTGTGTATTGTTTCCCTGTCTAGTTCTTGTAGTTCTACGTGTACCATGTTTCCTGTCTGCCCCAGCTGTGTCTTATTTGTAATCACCCCCATGTGTATATCAGTCTTGTTCCCCAGTCAGTTTTCATCGGATCATTGCGTTCTGTTACATATGTCAGTTTGTGTGTAGAGCTCTCGTTTTTGGTTTATAGACTTCTGGTTAATTTCTTTCTCTGTGATGGACTTTGTCTCTGATTGCTGTATGTCAGCAGCTCCTCTCACAGATCACTCTGTTATCAAGTTGATTTTTAAACCCCCTGGTGTTTGCTGCAGAAACAAAGGGTACTGGAAATTCAACTCCAGTTTACTAAAATGCCAATCATTTTATGATGGCATTAGAACCATAATCTCTAATGTGATGACTGATGAATCTGTGACATCCTATATTTCTAAATGGGAATTCTTAAAATTTAAAATTCGGGAATATTCTATAAATTTTGGAAAATTGCTCAACAGGAGTAACAAATTATCAGAAGTTAACATCATTAAAGAAATAAACACCTGCTGCAATAAGACGTCACCTACTGACGACGATAAACAGAAATTACAAACTCTGCAAACTAAACTTGATGAAATCTATCTTAGAAAAGCCGAAGGGGCCTACATAAGATCCAGGGCAAAATGGATAGAGGAAGGTGAAAGAAGCACGTCATATTTCTGTCGATTAGAAAAGAGGAGGCAGGAGAGAAACTCAATCAAAGCTTTATTGATTCATGATCAAGTAAATACAGATCCAGCCTTGATTGCTAAGGAAGTAGTTTCTTTCTATAGTAAATTATATTCCTCAGCCTTTTCTATTGATGATGCTGACTCTTTCTTCAACCATATCAAAGATCTTATTCTCCACATAGACGATGAGTTCGCAGAGTTGTGTGATGCTGATATTACTTCTGATGAGCTGGATAAAGCAGTAGAGAGTTTGTCCTTAGACAAATCTCCAGGTAGTGATGGTCTCACAGCAAAGTTCTATAGACATTTTTGGGACTTTCATATGTTAAAAGAAGCAACTGAGAGTATGACATTTCCTTCTACTATGAAACAAGGTATAATAACTTTAATTCCCAAGCCTGGTAAGGACCCCAAAATATTAGATAATCTTAGACCAATCACATTATTGAACAACGACTACAAAATTGTAACTCTTATTTATGCTAATAGATTAAAAAAGAATCTACATAAAATTATAAGTGATTCCCAATCTGGTTTTATGAAGGGTAGATCCATTCACAGCAATATTTGCTTAGTGCTTGACCTTTTAGATTACAGTCATTTAATTGAAGATGATGGTTTTATTTTGTTTCTTGACTTTTATAAAGCATTTGATTCAATTGAGCACCCGTTTATTTTCCACTGTTTAACGTTATTGGGTTTTGGGGATAAATTTCGAAACATTATAGAATCTATTTATGAAAACACAAATAGTTCTATTTCTTTGCCAGGAGGTACATCACCCCGATTTACAATCAAACGCGGGGTTAAACAAGGCTGTCCTATTTCTCCATTTCTCTTTATAATAGCTACAGAAATGCTCTCTATCTTTATTAAAAATTCTACCATCGCTCCGTTAGAGGTGCTTGGGAAACCAGTAATCATTAGCCAGTTAGCAGATGATACAACCATCTTTATGAAGCAGCTAACTGAAGTCCCAAAGATACTACAATTGATTCACACTTTCTCAAAAGCCTCTGGTCTAAAGCTAAATTTGAAAAAGTGTGAGTTAATGCCAATTCATCAAAGTCATTTAACAGAGGCATACAACATTCCCATAAAATCCACTGTTAAATACTTGGGCATACACATATCTAAAGACTCAACTGAAAGTGAAAATATGAATGTGTGGAAGGTAATAGATGAATGCCAAACTAGACTTAACTCATGGTTATTGAGAGACATTAGTTTATTGGGTCGAATCTTTTTGACTAAAATGGAAAGCATCTCAAGGTGTATCTACCCGGCATACTCAATTGCTATTCCTAATAGAGCTATTAAAAAAATCAATCAGGTTAATTTTGATTATATTTGGAAAAGGAAAATCCACTATGTTAAGAGAGCAGAGATGACCAAAGAATTTAAAGATGGAGGCCTACAAGCTATTGATTTTGATTTTATGAATGGAACCTTGAAAATTAATTGGTTAAAATCTTTTCTGAACAATAATAACTTTTGGTACCATATCCCCAGAGAAATATTCAAGAAATTAGGGGGTATAGAATTTGTACTTAAATGTGATTTCACTATTCAAAGACTCCCAATTAAATTATCCCTTTTTCACCAGCAGGTCCTTTTATATTGGAAACTCTTATACAATCATAATTTTACCCCACACAATACACCGATATGGAATAACAGATATATTACGGTTAAAAACAAATCGTTGTTCAACAAGGGCTGGATGGACAAAGGTATTTGGTCAGTGATTCACTTAGTTGATAGTAGTGGCTGTATCATGTCATATGAGAATTTCTGCCTTAGATATGATTTAATTGGCAATCGTAACATATTTAAATCCATAACTAAAGCCCTCCCTCACTCTATTCTATGTTTAATTAAAGGAATTTTAACCAATTCTACTCCTATCATCACTTGTCTCCCACAACTTTTAGTTGGAGGCTGTGACTTTAAAGTCAAAATCCCAAACAAAACAATAAGAAATATGTTTGATAACATCTCATACCCTATAGTATCTTATAGAAACTCAATTTTACAAATCTATTCGAAAAGTACTGTTAACACGTTACGAACAAAATATTTAAAATTCCCCATAACTCCCAAAGCCAAAGAAATCCATTTTAAAATTTTAAATGGAGTGTATCCATCCAGTTTTTTGATATGACAGCGTTTTGGAATTGAAACCAATAATTGTGTATTTTGTGATGATATTGAAACTACTGATCATTTATTTTTCCAGTGTATGTATTCTGAAGCTTTCAGTGGTGGAATGTAACGAAGTACAAATACTTCGTTACTGTACTTAAGTACATTTTTCACGTATCTGTACTTTACTTTAAAATATAGAGTATACTTTGACTTTTACTCCACTACATTTTGCAGTTATTATCTGTACTTTCTACTCCACTACATTTCTAAAATGCACCTCGTTACATTTTATGGTTGATCAGTCACCAAAATGTTGTCTTCACAAAAAATATCGGTTGCGTTTCTGCCTCGGAAGTTTAAACCAATCAGGTGCTGCTATCCCGGCCTCCAATGACAGCAGAGCGTGGCGTGCATTTGGAAGCGGCAGTGTAATTTGAACAACAGTCGATATGGACCCAGAGACTGAGCCCCCTGAGTCGAGCCACCCTTGGCCCTATTTAAAAGAAATGTTTAAATATACAGGCTCCAGGAATGAATCATGGAAATTCCAGTGTCTCAACTGTCTGCCTCAAAGAAAAGAACTACTGGCTTTCAAGAATTCACCTTCAAATCTAAAGAAACACATTGAGGTAAGCAGAGCTCTTGCTATGCTAAGTTATTTTCTCAGGCTTATACATGTTAGCCAAGGTTGTATTAATTTTGTTTACTGACATCATGTTATAAATGCTCTAATCTAGCAAAGTACATGTTAATATACAGCAATCGCCAGAAAAGAGTACAAAGATGTTTTCATTATTTAGCTAACTTCCATGGGAACGTAAGGTGGTAAGCTAGGTTAGCTTGTCACACATGCTAGCTCGACGTCGTTTACAATGTAATATAGGGTCTAGCTTTTCTAGGTTGTGAAATTAGTATTATGGACAAGTTTGCACTTGCACATTGCCTAGATAGTGCAGGTAAAAATCGGTGGTAAAAACAAACACTTGAGTGAACGTAATTTATCACAGGCATAAGCTCGTTTGTTTTACATTAGCCGTTTAGCGGTCGTTATTACAACGTTCAGGTTTAATATGGATCGGTTCCAAGAGTGTTGGTGGGGGGGCTGTGAGTTTGCGGACCAGCACTGTCCAGTCAATTAATGTAAAACACTGCTGTGCATTTTCTTCTGAGCTCTTTAGCAGAGAAAGGTGTGGTCAGTCTGAGCCCACAACTCTTAGCACCACTCCGCTCCATCGTTGGTTTTCCAGACAGACTAAAAGCCACAGCGCAATCTACTGTCTGTATCGGAGCATATAACACCAGCTGTTCACTGACGGTGCATTTTTAAGTGAGTGGGAATGAGATGCACAGCTCCAAAAATTAAAAATTATTATGGAGAGCGTTTATAATGAATCTGTGGGAAATCTATCTGTTTAAAAAAATATTTTCTCTTTGTTAGGATATGTTCTACTATATTGTTGATAGAGTGAAAAGAGGTAGAATCATATTTTCAGTGGAGTATTCCTGTAGTACCGTGATATAATACCATTACCACAAAAAAATTATACAGTGATATAAATTTTAGGTAATATCACCCACCCCTAGAATTAAGATTGATTAATTAATTAATAATATATTATTATTGTTGATATATTTTCAGAGAAGGCACAGATCACATCTCCAGCGTTACAATGACCTGACAGCAATGACAACTAAAAGGAAGGGAAGCTTGTCTGTTGGCGAAGGTCCTTCAACTAGTAAGCAGCAGAAACTGGCGGTGGCAGACACAAAAGCTTCTCAGAAGACCACAGATGTTGCGGTGATGAACTTTGTTGTTCAGGGTTTGCACCTTTTGGAGTAGTGGAGCAACCTGGATTCATATCTTTAATGCAGCATATTCAGCCAAATTACACAGTGATGTCACGGACAACTTTAAGAGACAGGATTGGAAAAAAAAACAGTGCAAATGAAAGCAAAAGTGAAGAATGCAATGCAGAACATTAAATACATCTCAACAACCACAGATTGTTGGACGGCCCATCGTCAAAGCTTCATAGGTGTTACTGCCCACTGGATCGAGCCAGAAAGCCTGGAGAGATGTTCTGTTGCTCTGGCATGTCGAAGGCTGAAAGGATCACATACCTATGATGTACTAGCTGAAGCCCTGAATGACATCCACATGGAATACAATATTCGGGAAAAGATTGTCAGAACTACAACTGACAATGCCTCCAATTTCATCAAGGCCTTCAGGGTTTATGGGTGTGATGAAGAAAGTCCTGCTGAAGGGGGGTGTGAAGATGTGAATGACAGTGAGAAGGAAGAAGAAGTTCCCGAAGAAGATCCTGAAGTGGAGACAGAGGCTGTTGAAGTGGAAGCTTTAATGAATGAAGAAGATGATGAGTGTGCCGAATATCAGCTTCCAAAGCATCACCGTTGTGCGTGTCATCTCCTTAACTTGATCTCAACAGCTGATGCCCAAAATGCCAACTCCAACGACATCTACAAGAAAATAAGTCGTGCAGCATTTGCTAAGTGCTCATCATTTTGGAATAGGACCTCTCGCTCCTCTACAGCTGCAGAGGTCATTGAGAGGGAGTGCAAGCTGCAACTCATTCGACCAGTTGACGCTAGGTGGAACTCTCTCTTTCTTTCGGTTGAACGGATATTGCGAATAATTAGAGAGAGTGGAGAAGGAGCCATCAGAGCAGTGACCACTGCATTTAAAATCCCCATGTAAGTGTGGCTGGGAGCAGATACACATGTATGGGTATAGTAATATTGTAGCTGACTTACCATCTAGCTGCTGTTAAAGTAATTGTATTATTAACTGCATTTAGATAATTTGGAACGTTATCATCTTATCAACCACCTGTTTCATGTTTCTAGAGCTAGATCTTAATTTGAGATACTAGCATTTCATAATTTAAGTATTTTGCACAGCCAAACACATAATCTTGTAAAAACATGATTGGTGAAATTAAAGTTGTTTTCAGATTTATGCTTGTAGACTACATGTTGTAATGTTCAATATAGACTACTTTCTGATATTAAAAATGCCAAATCATAATTTCAGCATTATCAACTTGATAATATTCTAGTATACTTAGATTTTTTCAACTATTTTGATCTTTAATTGACATTCTACATTCTGGTGTTTTGTCCCTGTGTTACAGGTTCAGCCCTGCAGAACTTGCTTTCTTGACTGAATATGTTGCAACCATGGGCCCAATCTCCAAGGCACTGAACATATTGCAGGCAGAGGAGGATGTCCACATGGGATGGCTAGTGCCAACTATAACCCTCCTAAATGTGAAGCTTGACCGCCTGAAAACCTCATCTAGGTTCTGCCAGCCACTGATCACTGCCCTTCAAGAAGGAATAAAGCGGCGATTTGGAGACATGCTTTCTGACCCTGAACTTGTTGCTGCTGCCATTTTGCTTCCGAAGTTCCGCACCTTGTGGACAAGCAATGCGGACTTGCTGAAATTGGGTAAGTCACTGAAATGGTATTATTCATTTATTAAACCTTGTAAAAGTCAGATCCTGATCATAGTAAGATATAACAGTTGATCCGAAAATGTGTTAATAGTCACAAAGGAGAAACAGCACAATGGCCTAGTTATCATGATGTTCATATGGTTACTGTATACACATACAGTCCATGTTTATTGGTTTCACACATTTCCTTTATTCTGTCTGGAAATTCTTTTGTATAGGCATGGACTACATCAAGGGCCACATGGATCTGGAGTCAGTCCCATCACCAGGCAGGCATTCAGGGTCAGAGGAGGAGGACTTCTTTGGTCTTATGAAGGGAAACGTTCAAGAAACCACAAGACAGCTGGACACCTATCTGACCAGTTCAACAACCTCCATGAATGTGCCCAATGTTCTCAACTTGTCCCTCAAAATCAACACTCCGCTGCCTGCCTCCGCAGCATGTGAAAGACTTTTTAGCTCAGCCGGGCAGATTTTTTCTCCAAAAAGAGGCAGACTAGGCTCAAAAAACTTTGAAAACCAACTCTTGTTGAAATTGAACAAAAAGTTCTGGTAATGCAAATGACAAAGAAACTGCCATGTTAAAACTGTTGTGCAGAGAAAAAAAAAGAAAATGTTCATAGATGAGCTTTGCCAGCATTAAGACTTGTTGAATTCTCATGTTAGCGACATGTCAGAAGTTAAAGAAAAGAATGGTTTAAAAAAAGGGCTGCAACTAATTTTTTATTTTTCACAGTTGAATATTCTGTTGATTAGAATAGTTGAATAATCTGTCGATAAGTTAGCCTATTTGATCAGATAAATGACTGAAAAATGTGACATGATCTGTCTCTTCCAAAGCTTGACATTATGTCCTCAAATTCTTTGTTTTGTTATTGCACTAAGATCTTTAGTTAATTGTCAGTGAGGAATAATTTTTAAGTAATGTTCTTAAAAATGTCACAAACTAATTACCAGTACTAAAATTGTCATTGATTAATAGCCTAGTCAGTTACTAGCCTAGTTTTTGCCATGTAAACTCTGGATACATTTTTTTTCTATAATGCAGCCAACAGAGTCTAATGTTTTGCTTTGAATAGATTTACAATAAAATAAATGATTTGAAGATATAACCGTCTTCTTTATTGGTTTTGCCAAATGATATTAGAAAATGCAGATGTTACTACTAGTAATTCTTATACCTCTGCAGATGCCATTAGTAATACTTACCAGCAACAACTTTTGTTTATTGTAAAGGTTAGCGTACTTATGCTTACCTTCTGTGATACATTTCACGCTCTATTTTATAATTCTGTTGATTATATGTTACCTAACAGGGTAACACAGCCCCATACTATGTTTTATTGAAATATAGGCCTGGACATTAAGAGACAACCCATTGTGTGAGTACTTTTACTTTTAATACTTAAAGTACATTTAAAAGTAAGTACTTATTTACTTTTACTTAAGTAGGATTGTTAATGTAGTACTTCTACTTTTACTTAAGTATATATTTTGCTGGTTATCTGTACTTTTACTTAAGTACTGAGCTTCAGTACTTCCTCCACCACTGGAAGCTTTATGGCTACATAACTGGCTTTGCCCAAAGGTTTTTCAACTTGAAAACTTTTCTCAAAAGGACATTGTTTATGGACTTGTCATGGACAATAGAAAAGATGACTTTCTGGTTAATAACATTCTTATTCTTGGAAAATTTTATATACACAAATCCAAGTATATGAAAGTGAAACCTAAGTTTACTGTCTTCCACAATGAGTTTCTTTCTTACATGAAAGCCCTTAAAGTCATGAAAAGTAAAAATGCATTGGAACTTTTTAGTTTAATAGAAGAATATGATTTAAAAAAAAAAGCCCTAGCCCTTTAAGTTATTATTGTTATTATTATTATTTTTTCTTTTTGTTATACGTAATATTATTGTAATCTCTTTTCTGTTTTGATTTGTCCTTTTTCTGTCTTTGGTAAGCACCTGATCCTATTGATTTATTGTGATGGTTTCAAAGCCATGAGGTTTGTACATGGATTTGTTCAATAAAAAAAATAAAAAAAATGATGGTAAAAGCCCTGAAAAGAGAATGCAGGAAAGCTGAAAGTAAGTGGAGAAAAACCAGACTAGACAGCTACATTTTTCTAAGATGATTAACAGGAACATCAATAATTCTTGCACTCTATTTGCCATGGTTGACAAGCTCACAAACCCCCCAAAACAGATAGTCCCAGAACTCCTTTCCACAGAGAAATGTAATGAATTTGCTTGCTTTTTTTTAATGAAAAAAATCAAAACTATTAGACTGACCATCAACGTCACACAGTCGGACAATAAAACTGTTAAAAAGGCCATCTAATTGCCATGTTCAGACTGTCATTATGTTCAGGCTGTAGTAAAGGCCCCCTAGTGGACATTTTTAGTTAGGCAGACTTATGGTCATCAAGATTAGGACCCCCCTTTCAGTTGGGCTTTCATGATGTGGTGTACTGCGTTGTTCCTGCATGTTCAAGTTGTTATTCCTTGCTTCGTCACCTCTACTTTTCAGAGTGTTGTCTGTGCGTGCAGCTAAGTGTAAGTCACTTATTCATTTGTTGTTTATGAGTATTTGTATGAGTGTTTTAGTGTATTCTGTTACACTGAGTTATGTTGCTATTAGCTCTATCGCTAGCATAGCATGACTTTGACATGACACATATTACCATAGTGGTAGCTAAGTGTTTGTTAGCTATTGTGATGATT
Organism: Centroberyx affinis; assembly: GCF_046629955.1. NCBI lineage: Eukaryota > Metazoa > Chordata > Actinopteri > Beryciformes > Berycidae > Centroberyx > Centroberyx affinis. The sequence continues at coordinate 179,325 of NW_027279852.1, read as the reverse complement.
AGGTTATCCATATTACAGTTTTATCTTGACTTGAGTTAATTGGAGATAGTTATATGAAGTCATACGAATTGCAAGCATCTCTGTACTGGCTGTAACAGTTAATTCATGTTGCTACGCCTTGATAAATCATTTGCATTCTGTATAGGACACCAATTGAAATCTTGTATTTTATTTCTCGTTTTGTAGAAACCACACATAACTAACACTTGTAATGGAAAGTGAAGAGGACTGTAACTTTGCATAGGTTCATTAAACTACCCCTCGTAGTGGACACTGTCTCATCGTGTTCTTGCCGGACATGCTGTAGTGGTTGCCAGTCAGCATCTGGGACAATTTATACTCCAGAAGTCACACTTCAAAACAAAAACTATGCCGTCTCTACGACCACCTAGAAATAATTTGACTATTATGTCACAATTTAATACTATTGATCAAAAAACCCTGGAGGAAACAGTTTGGCATCTTAAATCATCGACATGTTGTCTCGACACACTGCCGTCTGACTTTAAAACTATTTTTAACTCTGTAAAAATTGATTTGCAGCAAATAGTTAATGCTCACTGCTATCAGGCAGCTTCCCAAAGTCATTAAAAATAGCTTCCATTAAGCCACTCTTAAAAAGAGAGAACTCTGGATACCTCTGTGTTAAACAACTATAGACCTGTCTCAAATCTTCCTTTTATAGCTAAGATCATTGAGAAAGTTGTTTTTAATCAACTCAGCAATTTTTTAAACTTCAAACTCAAACTCTTTTTGACAAATTTCAATCCGGCTTCCGACCTCACCACAGCACTGAAACAGCTCTCATAAAAGTGTTAAGTGATATACGGCTGAATACTGATTCAGATAAAATATCAGTTCTGGTTTTATTAGATCGCAGTGTGGCATTTGACACTGTAGATCACAGAATATTGCTAAACAGGTTGGAAAATTGGGTTGGACTTTCCGGAGCAGTCCTTAACTGGTTCAGGTCCTATTTAGAAGGCCAGAGTTACTTTGTCACCATTGGCAGTTATGAATCTGACAGAGTGGCTATGACATGTGGAATCCCCCAGGGATCAGTTCACAGACCTCTTTTGTTTAATCTTTACATGCTGCCTTTGGGTCAAATTCTACAGAACAACAACATTGATTACCATCAATTACGCTGATGATACTCGGATATATCACCAGTCACATGACTTCAGCCCAATAGACTCTCTGTCATTGTTTAGACGAGATAAATAATTGGATGAGCCAAAACTTTCTTCAATTAAATAAGGACAAAACAGAGATTATTGTGTTTGGCAACAAAGAGAAGATAATTAGTATTAGTAAATAGCTCAACTCTAACAACCAAAGACCAAGTCTGAAATCTTGGCGTTCTAATAGACTCAGATCTCACTTTTACCAGCCATATCAAAGCAATCACTAAAACAGCCTTCTATCATCTTAAAAATATAGCCAGAATCAAGGGTTTGGTGTCCAAAAATGACCAAGAGAAGCTCATCCATGCTTTTATTTCCAGTAGGGTGGACTATTGTAATGGTCTCTTAACTGGTCTTCCTAAAAAAGACCATTAAACAGCTGCAGCTCATTCAGAATGCTGCTGCTAGAGTTTTATCCAGGACCAGGAGAACAGAGCACATAACCCCAGTTCTAAAATCTTTACACTGGCTTCCAGTTAGTTACAGAATAGATTTTAAAGTGCTGTTACTAGTCTATAAATCACTGAATGGTCTTGGCCAAGGGCATCACTTGGTGTTGAAAAGTGGTGGGGACATAAGGGCTCAGATGAAAAAAACTTTTTTAAATGGTCTTCTGCGATTTTAGGCAATGTAATGGGGGGATCGGTATGAGGTCAGAGTTAATACTATTGATCAAAAAACCCTGGAGGAAACAGTTTGGCATCTTAAATCATTGACAGTAATTATGGTGAGAAAAAAATTGCATAACGGTGCATCAAAAGGGCATCGCCTAGCTACTACAGAGTCGACAATATTAAAATATTCAGCATAAAACACACAACAGTGTCGACCACACAAGTTCAGTCATCCATATGCATCACACCACAGCTGCAACACAAGTATTTGTTAAAGTTATTGATCGGCGCATTCACGTTTTTGGGTCATTTTAGAATCAGTAGGCTAGGGGGGATTTTTTTTGTTTTAGCTTCTGTTACTTTTTTTGGACAATGCACATTTGTTTCTTCTATATTTACATTGCATTGTATGTTTTCTTATTGTGCAAATAAACCTTTCTCAAAGCGTTCTCATTTGTTAGTTAACATTTCTTAGTGCAAGCTATTTTTCAGAACATTTTTAACAAATTATGCTTTTAAAAAGTGATGAGGACAAAATCGGCCATTTCAAAAAGTGGTGGGGACATGTCCCCAGCGTCCCCAGTGTAAATGACACCTATGGTCTTGGCCCAGAATACATCTCTGATATGCTTAAGGAATATAAACCGAGTAGGGCTCTTAGATCCATGGACAGGTCAGCTAGTACAGCCCAGAGCCCAAACTAAACATGGTGAAGCAGCATTTAGCTGTTATGCTGCAGGCAACTGCAACAAACTGCCAGAAGATCTTAGACGTGACCCAAATGTAGCAATTTTTAAATCCAGGTTAAAAACATTTCTGTTTTCATGTGCCTACGATTAAGTCTAAGAGCTCTAAAACACATTAATTCTGGAAGTAGACCTCTAGTCACTCCCAGCGGGGAAGTGATGGGTTTATGGTTAGGCTCTATTGGTGGGCTTTGCTCTGTGCATCTCTATTCGGTGTTCCAATAGATATAAACATACAGTCGAGGCTTCCCCCATGTTTTCTTTATTCTATTTTATGTACTTTGTATTTTCTTTTTATTACTTATCTTTTAATTATATTACTCTCTTTTTAATTACTATTTTATGTACTTTATATTTTCTTTTTATTACTTATCTTTTAATTATATTACTCTCTTTTTAATTAATATTTTATGTACTTTGTACTTTCTTTTAATTATATATGGATGTTCCTTTTTGCTTTTATGTATGTAAAGCACACAATACACCCCTGTGTATTGTGACGACTCCCCCCCCCCCCCCCCCCCCCCCTCTGTTTGTGGCTCTGTGTGTTTTTCCTGTGTCTTTCCTGTTCCTGGGTAGGAGGCAGCCAGAGTGGCAGGTGTGTCAGGAGGAGGAGCCATACCCGAGCCACACCTGACTTCATTCCTCCTGATGGCTATCAAAGAGGGCTGGCTAGTCAGTTCTCTCTCTCTCTTCTCCCGGCCAGCAGGACTGTGGTTTAGTTAGGTTTTGGGTTCTGTTAGGCTGGCTTTTCCTTTTCCTTTTTGCCTACACTACACTTACCCACACCCATGCACTCACTACATTACTGATAATACTGATTTACATGGTGCACGGTATTTTTTATAGACTTATAGACTGCATGTCTTCACAACATGTTAGTTTCTGTGTGTCTTTGTACCTTCTGTGATCTTTTGTCTGTCTTTTCAAATTGTGCTTCGACCCTGGCTATAAAAATGTTTTAAAATGTTTTGCTGATAAAGACTGTAATTGCACTTTTTGAATTTTTATTTTGAACTTGCATGTGTTCCTACAGACATTTATTTTTGCAATAGAAACAATCACCGCAGAGATGACCAGTTTATCTGGTTGGAAAATCCCACGTAACCTGAACGCCGCATCTCTTCCTGTAAAACAGCTCCCTTCTTGTAAATCACGTGACAGAGGCGTGTCTCTCTGTTGCCATATATAAACTAGCAGCCGATAAGCGGAGTGTAGAGGACAGCACCAGATTCCTAGAGCAACACATCCGGCAGCATGGACCCGCATCGCCCCATGACTTTTACATCTGCGCCACTCTTGGCTCTGTGGATCTTGCACTTGGTTTCTTCATCTGACGGTGAGCTGCTCATTTGAATATATACATGGGTGTGGGTACATGCGCGTGCCCGTGCTAAAGCCAGGCGGAGAGGGGCGAGAGGGATGCAGAAGTCGGGGCTCAAGTGCAATGCACCCGGTCAAAACGGAGGATGATGTCTTGCACGAAGAAGAAAACAGAGGATGATGCCTGCCAAGAAGAAGAAGACAAATGATGTCTGCCAAAACAAGACGAGGATAATTGACAGATGTAATATGCAAATTCTGCATTACAAGTTGCCTGCCTGTTCTACTACTGAATTACAGATTTCATTAAATTAAATCTGTAATTTATAAAAAATAAGATATTATACGAATCAGCTCCTAATGTAGACTACAGGCGACAGTTACATTTTACCTTCACAGAACAGTGAGCTGGACGTGCAAAACTTGAGTTCAAGAAATGCGACTATGCTGTATAGGCGACATGTCCGAACTGCTGTTTATTAATGTGATGACGACTGGACTACTCCGAATATCTTACTGCGACTATGCTTAGCTCGACTATGAGCAGAATAACAGAATCTGGTGTTTATGGGTTCTGCCTTACTCGCATTATTGCCTTAATCTGTTTCCATCGCCATGTTGCCAGTTGCTTCCTGAATTGCAAAATGATTTGTGAGCATTTGACTCCTATTAATACAATTTTGTGGAAAAGTAATTTTATTTGCAGTGTCATATTTCATGTGTAAATCACTCGTCAGCAACACAAGTTAACTGAAGTTAAATGTGAGGTTTGACGACCTTGATCTGGTTTCCTGTTTTTTATATGCAACTGCTTAGAAGTAGTAGTAGTTCCTTTTTATAAACTGGATCAGATTTCAGATCTAGCGAACTCTGGTTCGGACCTTAAGCGGACTTTATGGTGTGAAAGCGCCCTAAAAGATTAACTTCAAATACACAATATCTCAGTATGAATTCTTGTCGTTGTTTTTCCAATTTGTAAGATAGGTTGGGCTCTTGTGAAAACCTTTCACAAGCAAAACCGTCACAACACTGGATCCTGACCGTATGAAGTGTCAAACGAACAAAATTCATAACAGCTGCTGTTACTATTCGAAAAAACACAATTATCTCTCGTCTAGGCTCCTTCTGCCTATAGATGCATTAAAGCGGCTGGAATTTTCTGGTTGGAGACTATGTCACTTTTGACTAAGTATGTAAGAGACTAAGTAACTTAGTCACCAGACGAGTCATGAGGTTTCCCAGACAGAAACCAGAGCTGTTCAGCTGTTTAGATGACTGTTGTATTGTTAGATAGTTCAGATGTGAAGAGGAAATTACGATAATGTAATTGGGGAAATATTGACTTGTCAAGGTTCCCTCCAATCCCTCTAATTCCCTCTGATCCTCTGCTCTCTGCCTAAATATTATCATGAAGCACTTTTGGGTTTCCATCCTCCGTCGATCAAAGCTCTGACGATGCAAAATATATTTCTGGTGGCTTTCAGGTGAGGTAAAGTGATGCAGCCTCTCGCCATTTTGGAGATCCTCAGCCTTTGACAACAACAGATGAGAACCAATGTTTCGACTCAACTCGGCTGTTTCAAGAGTATGGAATAGAATTTCAGTGATGCTTTTGACGGCACCGATCATTTCATCACTGGTACAATAATTGATCACACTGCTTAAATCTATATTTGTGTTTCTAAACGTGCAGCTTGTCTGTCTCTTAGCCTCTATGTCCGTATAAACCAGGAAACGTGAAGATGGGCGCGTCTCGTCGTGTCAGATTCGATGTCAGACTGCCAACTATGTGTGTGTCAAGGCAGAAACTGGGCAGGTAAAATATCTGCTGTACCACAGTCCAACCACTCTGCACTGTAATCACTATAATCTCTCTGGCTCTCAAACCGGAATTACAGCATATATTGCCAAAGGTGGCTATAAAACATAATTGTGGGTGTGCAGAAAATAACAGCTGCACTAAGAAGTTATAATAAGAGACTTACTGTAGTATTTATTTATTTTATTTAACCTTTATTTTACCAGGTTGTCTCATTGAGATACAATTTCTTTTTCAAGAGAGACCTGGTATGGAGAGTATGGTCTATCACAACAGAAACTCTGGACTAAACAGTACCAGGCCACCTATTGTATATGTAATCCTCTTCTGAACAGAACTGAGTTCAGGAAACTTCAGCAGGTCTTTTATCAAGAGGGATCGATTCCTCCAGTTGGTGGACACCCTCACTAGCCACTGACCCATACTGCCACCCTCAGGGGAAAAAAAGACTTGTATTATTCAGTAATAACAAATTAAAATCATTTGAACAACTAAGAGCAGATTTTAATTTATCAAGAACAGAATTTTTTAGATATCTACAGATAAGAAGCTTTATATCCAAACACCCAAACTGGAATAGATTGATAGAACCCTCCCTCTTGGAACAGTATTTATTAAAAATTCAGGATGGAAAACATGGGAATAAGCCAATAACTGACTTATATAGAATCCTAGCTTCGATGACAAAGGACAATACCTATCATGTGAAAGAAAAGTGGGAGAGAGAGATACAACAGGAAATAGGGGAGGAAGTTTGGTTAAAGATCTGTACTCAGGCCCATACAGTCACCAACGCCAATTCGTGGAGAGAATTTCAATGGAAGATAATTAACAGATTTTTCAGAACACCACAAATTGTGGTAAAGATGAATCCAAACCAGTCAAGTAGATGTTGGAGGGGATGTGGAGAGACCATGGCTACCCATTTGCATATATTTTGGCAATGCCCATTGTTAGATAACTTTTGGAAATCAATTTTTACTACTGTGAACAAAGTATTAGATGTTGAATTGGTAAGAGACCCTCTGATAGCAATTCTTGGGATGAAACCGGATGTAATTCATAGTAGGAAAAGGATGTATCTCTTACAGATATTACTAATAGCAGCAAAGAAAGCAATTACAATAAGATGGCTTAAAAAGGACCCCCCCATCTATGATGAGTGGTTAACAATTCTAAGAAACCTTTATACAATGGAAAAAATTACATATATGCTGAGATTACAGAGGGACATTTTTATAGAAAGATGGACACCATTAATGGAGGCAATAGGGGACCATTGGGATTGATAATGGAACGACCATATACTTTTATTTTTAGATAAATAATATGGATATCTTTCTGTATATTGGACTGAATATGTGTGTCTATGTAAGGTGAACTTGTATATAACCCATGTTTAGTTTTGTTTCGATATGTTTGTGTTATTTACTTTAGTTATTTTCAGTATTGTTATTATTATTATTTTCATTATCTCAATTGTAACCCCTTGTAAAGGAAACTGTCAACCTATGTTGAAATATTTTTGATGTAAAAGGGGATGTGAGAAATAACCAAATAAAAAAATAAGTTTCAAAAAAAAAAATCATGAGTGATGTGTTAGAAGATGAATTGAGCCCCATGTACATGCTAGTATCATGTGGGAACCTCATGTAATTAATGAATTATTCCCCAGCCTTTGTCTCTTGTGAACAATGTATATTTTATCACCTGGCTGCAAAAACAATTTCCCCATGGGGACAATGAAGTTGAAGTTGAATTTGTCACTTTCTGGAAATGCAGTCAAAACCTTCCTTAATTTGACAGCAGGAAGATAGAAATGGCATATCTAGAAGTTAAGGAAAAAAAATTGTGAACCAGAAACAAATTACAGAACTACAAATTACTAAAATTAGTATTTGATTCACACAGGATCAGTATTATAAAAGGACCTCTGTCTTTGCCAAAATACACAAGGTCATTTGATTTCAAAATTTCTACTTTACAAATTAGATATATGGCAGATTCGCATGGAATTAAAAAGCACAGATGATTTCCACAGTTATTACAAACCACTGGACGTCCACAGGTAATACGAGTCCTGTGTGAATGGGGCTAATGTCAAAACAGATGAGTGTTGACTACAGGTCCTGACTGTGGAGTCCTTTTGAGTTTAGATTGGTAAAAACTGAAGTATTTCTTGATGGAAGAATTATATTGTTGACTTCTCTGCTCTGGGGTTTTTTCCATTGTCCTTTAGGCCTGGAAGTGGTGACAGCGTATACCGGACAGGATGTCACTCTGAAGTGTCAGAGTCCCAACAATGCCCCCATCATCATGGTGGAGTGGACCAGACCTGACCTGAAGCCAGAATACGCCTTCTTTTACCGAAACAAGCGCATATATCCGTCCTACCAGAATCCATCTTTTGTGGGCCGGGTGGAGCTGCTTGAGAGAGACATGAAGAATGGCGACCAGCCTTTAAGACTGAAGAACGTGAACAGGAACGACGCGGGAACATATGAGTGTCGTGTTACACCAGACGGAACAAGACGCAGAAAGAGAGCCACCGAGTACAGCAGCAGCATCATCCTCAAGGTTGAAGGTGAGCTCAGCTGATACAGAATGCCAGAGTTTGGCTGGAGTCTGCTGCATGTTAGTGGCCGGTTATGAAGAGGCACTGCATGGAAATATAAGATAGATAATATGTTAACATGTTTATAAAACGTTTCATAAAGCTATAGTTGATAAGGGGTTGTATAAATGGTTTTGTGAAACTGCAGTAGATTTTGGGTGATGTGAGTCCATGTAGAAAACTGCGTAAGATGTTTCCGACCACACGCCAACATGAGTGTGATGATGAGGAGATGGAGGCTTTTCTCCTGACCAGTCATCATTTACCTGACAGATCTGTTTTCTGCTCTTCAGATGCCATGGATGGATATTCAGGTACCACAGATGTTCATGACAGTCGTGAACATGCTGTAGTGGGACCAGTCTTTGCAGTGGTAGCCATTATTGGTGTGATTGTTGGTGGACTTTTGAAATTCAGAAAACATCATGAAAAAAAACATCTGGACAAGAATTCAGACCCAACTTCTGCTGATGAAGCAAGTGACCTACAGCTTGTCACAGAAATGAAATGAAATGAAATGTCACAGAGCGCTTTACCCCCGACTTACTGTATGTTGTGGGACACAAAATCACAAAAGAAAACCACGAATCAGAAAACAAAGCAACAAATGAGAGAGCAACACAGCAGTTCAGAAAACGCAATGCAAAGTCAGAAGTCAAGCAATCAGAAAAGAAAACACAAAGTCATGAAGCAAAGCAACCAATCACAAAACATTCCAACAGTTCAGAAAGAGCAACAAAATTTCACGAAGCGAAAAACTTTAACTCAAACAGGAAAGGGCAGGGACCAGGTTGTTTTGATTGGCTGCTTAACTTGTCTGGCACTTCAAAGGGATAAGAAGCACAGGAAGTGTGAGCTAAAACCTTCTTGGGCGAGCTGCAAGCGGAAGCAGCTGCATTACGCTGGCCAGAATGATTTTATTCTATTTTGTACTTGTTTAGCCTTCAAAATAAAAGCGCGGAAGTTTAGAAATGTAGATTTAAAACTATTTATTTGTACTTGTAATGTGAATATAATTAAACAAAGGTTATTATTGAGTCATGTAGAACATGCCTCACTAGACATTTGGAACAAGACAAAGCTGAGAACCTATGTCCAACTTAAATCAGACTATTCTACAGAACCCCACATGTCCTGTAATTTGTCCTGGAGAACCGGCACCTTGCCTGTTGAGGTTGGTAGATTTAAGGGTATAACTAAAGAGCCACGTTTATGTACAGTTTGTGATATAGGAGATATTGAAAATGAATTTAATTTTGTATTTCATTTCACTAGATGCTGTGACTTGAGAAAACCTATGATAAAGATCTTGAAGAAATAACCAAGGCAACTCCTCTTTGAAGCATCAAAAGGCGAAATACTTTATTACACCATAGAAGCATTAAAAATACCAACATGTTTCAGCCATAGGGCCTTCTTCTTCTATGATGTAATAAAGTATTTTGCCTTTTGATACTTCAAAGAGGAGTTGCCTTGGGTATTTCTTCAAGTTTTTTATCATAGGTTTTCTCAAGTCGAGTTTTTTGCCCATAGATCAAAGAGCACTCTTTTATACTACAGAACCCACCAGTAGCGCTCCTATATCTGCTTTACTTAAGAAAGTTTTAGCTTTATAGAAAGAGCTTGGAGATGAAGGCAAAATGTCTTACACTCATATACTAAATATGATAAAGGATACACTGTGCAGCTTATTTTCTGATGTGTGATAGAACTACTGCACTTTAGACAGGTCTATGTGCCTGTGGAGGCCTACAGGCCTTTTTAAGTCAATACTTTTGTTACTATATGTGTTTTGTATAATAGACTTTATTTGTATAGTACTTATCTTTTCCAAGTCAGGCCGAGACAAGACTGGCTTAATTCTTGCAATAATTCTCAGGTGGAAATAGCATGATTTGATGAGGTTGTTAACAATAAAATAAAATCAATCAATCATGTACTCGCTAATCATCACACCCAATAAGTGAGTATTAGTAGTCAGATTAATATTTGATGTCATAACAATAATGATAATAATAAATAATACCATAATATGTGGCATTTTTTTAACTGTATAGACACTTTACATAGCGCAGTAGCCATACACCTTTGTATACATTGGTGTTTTTCATTATGACATCAAATAGTAATCTGAGTACTCACTTATTAGGAGTGACGATACAGTAGGATACAAATAAATTGTTTTAAATCCATATTTCTTTTTAAACTTTTAAACTTTTGCGCTTTTATTTTGAAGGCTAAATGCACAAAGTCTTATTTCTTGGTTGCTCTGGCCAGCGTTCAGGGCATCTCTGTTCTCGCTGGAGAAGCCCCGCACATATGAAGTGACAGTGTGGCTACCAACACCTCTGCCTCGCTCCCGGACGAGTTTAACAACTTTTATGCCCGCTTTGAAGCTCACACCTTGGGCCCAGTGACAGCAGCACAGTGCCCACCCGATTAGTGGATCTACAGGTGACAGGCTGACGTGAGTAAAACCTTTAAAAGTGTTAAGGTTCGTAAAGCTGCTGGCCCAGACGGCATCCCTTCCCGTGTCCTCAAGACATGCTACACTCCGCTATCTCAGGTTTTCACTGACATTTTTAACCTGTCCCTGTCATTGTGTGTGGTTCCATTGTGTTTTAAGGAAACCACCATTGTGCCTGTAGCCTACCTAAGGAAACACCCGTCTCTTGCCTTAATGATTAACCTGTTACTCTGACCTCTATTATTATGAAGTGTCTGGAACGATTGGTCATATCATATATCCTATCTCACTTGCATACTGCTTTAGTACACCTTGAAAAGAAAAATACCTATGTCAGAATGTTGTTTATTGATTATAGCTCTGCTTTTAATACAGTTGTACCATCCAAACTGGTGTTGAAACTCAGCTCATGTTCTGTTCTCGCTCCTTCCATCTAAAAAACTTTACCGGAGCATCAAATCAATCAGAGACTCACTAAAAAGATATTTAATTGGGACATTTCGCATGGTCATCCCTGGGCCAATGAGTTGAAATCCTTATTTTATTTGAACGATTTCTCATTCATGTTCCAGAACAGGTTACTTTGTGATATTCAGGAGATTAGCAGTAAAATGTTTCTCATGTATAAAGAAAAATGGTCTGTTGATATATGGTATAAACGAAAATTACAAACGTATTGTCTCATAAAGAGTAGCTACAGTGTAGAACCTTATGTGAAGTATAATTTAAACAAAAGACGAAGATCCCTATGTGCACAGTTAGGTTCAGGAACATTAGCATTAGAGGAGGACAGACTCTGTTTGGTGAAATTGAAAACGAGGTTCATTTGTTGTTTTACTGTCCTGTCTACGAGGACATAAGGGATTTACGTTTTAGTAAAATGTCCTCTATTTGTGTTGATTTCTTTGGGTTGGATGATTATGAAAAACTTGAGTTGTGCTTGAAGGGAATCTTTTCTGTAGCAGATTTTATTTGCCAAGCTTGGGAGAGAAGGCAGAATATTTTGTTTAGGACTGAGCTGTATGATAATCTGTAATTTTGTAATGAAATGAAATGTGTAACCACTGTAACTGTACCTTTGGTGACTTGTAAATGCTTGAGGGTTGGGCACTTTGTGTGCATGACACGAACATAAAAGAAAATCAATCATACGAGTGCATTGTGTACATAGTCTAGGTAGCACATACAGTTTGTAACTCTGTATTTATGTGTTTATAGTGGGGGATTATAGTTTATAGTGAGTTTTAATGCTTAGCAATGAACTTCCAAGTGCCTGCTATTTGCACCTGCTTTCTCTTTGTTACTACTTGATGTTTGGGTGGAAGTATATTTGATTATGGCAGGTTTGAGTATATTTTTATGTTTTTATGCTGCACATTAATTTTTCAGGGACAATAAAAAAGTATTGAACTGAATTGAATTGAACTGAATACCTGTGTCCAGGAATAGACTAAAGGTGACTAGGCTTTTGCCGTCAGGACTCCTAGGCTTTGGAGCGACAGAGTCAGTATCGTCTTTTAAATCTCCTCTTAAATGTCCTTTTAGCGGGAAGCCTTTTATAACCTTTAACTTCTATTAATTTCTCAACCCTGTTGCCTATTATCTTATTCCATTTGTCGTTATCCCTATGGCTGGATCTGTTTATGATTATTATTGTTATTATTGTGTCTGTTTCTATATTGTACATGGTGAGCAGGCTTTAGGTTTTGTTTCCCTTTCTGCTGAAGTTAATCTAAAAGTTGTATACCAGACAATGTGGCTGAACCTGCTGACACTAGTCTATTCATGTCTGGAACAAAGAGCAGCTCAACCAGTCAGACAAACCACAACACACCACACCTGGTGTCCCTGGCAACAGTCCCAGGTGTGTGTGTGTGTGTGTGTGTGTGTGTGTGTGTGTGTGCGCGTGCATGGGTACCGCCACCACACCTTGTGGATACCAGCCATGGATGTCTTAGAACTGGCTGCCACAGGGAAGGGGGAGAGGCGTAGAAGAAGAGTGGCGGCCATCCATATGAAAACAACTCGGACAAGTAAAGGTGAAATTTTATACTTTATTGCAAATACTTTCAAACAATGTGTTTTACTCGTGTAACAGCAGTGTGTTCAAGGATGTCAGAAAGTTTCCAGAGCAGAGAAATTTGCTCTGGAAAACTTGCCTAAATGATGTCAAAGTGCCGCAAAGATTGCTGGCAGCATGGACTCAGGACTGGCATCCATGAAGTGTGCTGTGTGTGTGTGTGTGCTGTGACTGCACACACACACACACACACAGCTGATTAGACTATTTTGAATGCCAAATGTAGAGACAAAATCCTCCTGTTAATATTTGATTTTGTTCGAGAGGTTAAATTTAAAGTTATTGCACTGTCAAAACTGTTTCTCCAGCCCGTTTCAACTCTAAAGGAAACACATCACAGCTGGACTCCTGGTCCTGATTGGCTCCCTCACTAAAGAATAACTGAAATCCATCCAATCAGGCCAGTTTGCAGCATTTAAACTGGAAAGCGTCCAGTCAGGGTCAAGTATTATGACTACTTCGACAGAAAACTTAGACAGAACAATGAGTAATGAAATAGTGCAGATGAGTTCATTTCATAAATATGTCTAAATCCTCTAAATATTGTTTGTTTACTTGCATTTACATGTATCACCTGTTCGAGCACGCACCCCAGGCCCTCGAAGGGTTGATCTCAGGAAGTTCACTTGAGTTCTCAGAGTGATGGAACGACACCTAAGATGGAGGAAGTGCTGAGGGGAAGTCAGAGGGCCGGCTGAAACGCACCGTTAGTCACATTCACATTCAGTTTGACTCATTCAGTTCAACTTTGAATTAAATTACATTTGTCTGCAGAACATCATGAGGAATATTATTCTGATCCTGAGACAGAGGAGAAACTGAATCATAAAAACTGAATAATATGGAGCTTTAAGCCCAGCTCTGGCCTGTAGCTAATTTGAATATCAAAGTGTGCATTTGCATTTTGCATAAACAACAAAGATTGTTTTGATTCCCCTGCACTCGGCTTGTGCAGCATTTAGTTAGCTTCAAAGTAAAAAACAAAACAAAACATGTCTTGTGGCTGTTGATGCTGCCTGCCAGCAGACAATAGACAAGACTGAGCAAGAGGAAGTCAGTTGCATTTCTCAGAAAATCCATCTCAGTACGAGGAAATAAAACCAAAACTGTTGGGGGATTTACTATTGCCCTCTGATATCGATGTGGACCTGTGGTGTTCCCACAAAGAAAGGCCATGTCACGGGGTATTAAGGTGGGGTTCGCCCTTTGTATGTGAAGCTTTCATTGCCTAGCTTTGATGCTTACTCTGTATTTATCTTGTAAAGCACTTTGTAACACTGTGTTCATCCATTCTCTATGAATAAAGGTTATAATTATTATTAATATAGATATAAATGTCTGTTTCTATAATGCACATGGTGAGGAGGCTGCAGGTTTCATTTCTCTTTCTGCTGAATATAAAAGTTGTTTACGAGAAACTGTGAAGCTGCTGAACCTGCTGATACTTCTTACATAAAGAAATACAGCAGCTCAACCAGTTGATCACACACCACAACATGACTGATGTCCCTGGCAACTTCCCAGGTGTATAACAAGACAACACTACCTCTATACACGCATTGTGAATCAGCTGATAAAGACTGTTTTGAATGTCAAATGTAGAGACAAAGTCCTCCTGTGTTTTTCCCCTCAACTCATCACTGGACTGAAGTTAGTGTGAATATCAAGTCTGGTTATTTGCTTTTTGCAAGAACAAGAGATCCTTTAGACGCTTGTGCTTCAAAGTAAAAACCACCTATGATCATGCTGGCTGTCTGCCGAGGTAGAAGAGAGGGAAGTCCACTGGGTTTTATAAGAAATCCATTTTGAAAATAAATAACAAAACCTGTTAACTGTCGGGGCTTTCTCAGCCTCAATCTGAAAGTGCAAGCTGATTAATTCTGGCCTGTGTGTGTGTGTGCGTGTGAACAAGAGTGTCGCCATGACCACACAGGCACATACACTGCACAGTGTTGTATTGTTAGTCAGTTGGTGAGACTCTTCTGAATGTCAAATATAGACACAAGGTCCTCCTGTGGTTTTCCCCTCAGGGTTAACTCAGCACTGGACTGACGTTAGTTTGAATATCAAAGTGTAGTGCAGTTGCTTTTTGCAACAACAAGAGACCCAGTTTGATTCTTGTGCTCTCGGTTTGAGCAGCATTTTGTTGCTTCAGAGAAAAAGTGTCTACTGACAAGAGACAAGACTGAACAGGAATAGGTCAGTTGGATTGTAAAGAAACAAAACTGAAACGGTTGGAGAGTTTACTGTGAGGGAGTGTTGTGGTTTAAAGTTGCTCTAGACCATATTTTACTGGCAACTCCACCCATCTTCTCGCCTAAATGAGGACGTGTTGTTGCAGCAGAGAACAGCGTGCCGCACCTAAATTACACCACACAGTATGTCAGCAGTTAGAAACTATGTATGATAGGCAGGCAAACTAGGATGCAGACACACAGAGGCAGATAAACAATACTGATGAAAAAATACTTTACTGTGAGTAAAGCAAAATACAAAAAGGCAACCAAGCCAGGCAGGGGTCAGGCAAGGCAGAGTTCAGTGACTGGTATACTGTATGTTGCTGGAGCAATTGTGAATTAAGGCCAGCTGGTGCAGGGAGGAGCTGGACTGGACTGGACTGTCTCCGAACAGGACCTAGAAACACAACACACAGAAATAGATAAATAAAAGACTGAACAATAACATTGATCATTAAAAACACAAGGACAGAAGCACAAGGAAGTCGAGCAGTTCTACAAAAAAAATAAAAAATAATAATAATAATAATAAAAATAAAAATCAAGCCACAAGGATACGACAAATGGAATAAATAAACTGGTGTTCATGTGAATGGAACGCTGTATAGCAGCTGCGGCTGACTTTAAAGTTCCCAGCAGCACTTGAACGCGCCACAACTGTTGTGCTGTAAAAAGGAAGCTCGTGTAATGGCGGACAAACTCTAAATCTAAAACTGATCCAGCTGTGTCACATGGCGACAGGGCGGCGCTGCATGTGATCATGTTCTGACACGCTCCACCATGTTGTTATCATGAAAATTATTTTCTAGATATGAACTGACACCACTGCATTATTCATTTATTTATTTATTTATTTATTTACATTCATGATGACTGACAAGCTTGGTCTTATTATTCATGCCATTGTTTGTGGTTTTGTTGCGCAGCACACATGAACATGTACCTATGTAGAACACACACACACACACACACACACACACACACACACACACACACGCGCACAGCTGTGATTATGAACAACAATTTTATAACAAAAATATAATTTTGAGAATACTGAATATTGCTTTCTTTACCTTTTAGGCTATGTAGATCTTTTTTGACTGAATATATATATATTATATATATATATATAATGAAACGCACCCTTAGTCTTCACATTCAACTTTGAATCAAACTCCATTTATCTGCAGAACAAACTGAATCATAAAAACTGAATAATATGGAGCTTTAACTCAGCACTGGTCTGTAGTTAATTTGAATATCAAAGTGTGCATTTGCATTTTGCATAAACTAAAGATTGTTTTGATTCCCCTGCACTCGGCTTGTGCAGCATTTAGTTAGTTAGTTTTTTTGTTTAAAAAAAACATGTCTTGTGGCTGTTGATGCTGCCTGCCAGCAGACAATAGACAAGACTGAACAAGAGGAAGTCAGTTGCATTTCTCAGAAAATCCATCTCAGTATGAGGAAATAAAACCGAAACTGTTGTGGGATTTACTGGTGCCATGCCATTGTTCTCACGGCCCATTTTTTGGACTGTTGTGGTTTCTGAACAATGATTTACTGTGTGGGACTGTTGTTGCACTAGGCCATATTTTATTGTCAGACCTTAAACAGGAAATGTGGGTGCAACAGTCGGTGCGGCAACAGCGTGAGAGTAATAAGTGGTGCTTAAAGTGGTGCTTAAAAAATTCCACACTAAAACACTGTTTTTAGTTGTACACAAGTACGCAAATGAAAACAGACTTCAGACACTCCACCCTTTCACACCCAGTGTCTTGCATTTTTTAAAATCCTGCAGTAGAAGCTCAGACTGAGTGCAGAGCTACTCATTAAAGAAACAGTGACTTGTTTATCCAGACTGCAGTTAGACTGAATAATCAAATGAAATGATCTGTATATGTTTCTGTATATATACATGTATATATGTGTATGTGTATATATCAGTGGCAAAATATGACTCACAGACGTAGGACTTCAGTTGAAAAAAAAAAAATCTGAAAAACAGAGAAAAATAAATTACCCAATCGAAAATGCTACTACACAAAAGGAAATAACCAGGCCTGTTGCAAGTCGTTCATTGCAAACCTATGCAGCACAGCCAGTGGTGGAAGAAGTACTCTGATCCTTTACTTAAGTAAAAGTACCAATACAGCAATGTAAAAATACTCCATTACAAGTAAAAGTCCTGCATGAAAAATCCTACTGAAGTAAAAGTACATAAGTATTAGCAGCAAAATGTAGTTAAAGTATTAAAGTAAAAGTAGTGGTTTGGTCCCTCTGACTGATATTTTATTATATATGACATCATTAGATTATTAATACTGAAGCATCAGTGTGTAAGCAGCATGTTACTGTTGTAGCTGCTGGAGGTGGAGCTAGTTTGAACTACTTTATATACAGTTAGCTAGTTTAGTCCAGTGGTTCCCAACCTAGGGGTCAGACCCCTCCAAAAGGTCACCAGATACATCTGAGGGGTCGTGAGATGATTAATGGGAGAGGAAAAAAGAAAAAAGTTCCGATACACAAATCTGTTTTCGGTTTTTGGACTTTTCTCTAATCCTTGATTGTTGCTGAAATATTGGATCATTTGAACATTTATTGAAATGAAACCATGTGAGGTTTAGAGGGAAAAATCACTATTTGGTGGAGCTGTTAACAACTCATAGACATCTGAAATGTGACCCGACTACACACTGCTTTTTGGAAGACGGCAAAAGCCAAAAAGGTTGGAAACCACTGGTTTCATCTTTAACAATGTATTGTATTTTAAAAGCTTGTTATATTATCCATTGTGTCAAATCTCCATCTGAAAAGTAACTAAAGCTGTCAAATAAATGTAGTGGAGTAGAAAGTACAATATTTCTCTCTGAAATGTAGTGGAGTGGAAGTATAAAGTAGCATCAAATGGAAATACTCAAGTAAAGTGCAAGTATCTCAAAATTGTACTTAAGTACAGTACTTGAGTAAATGTACTTAGTTACTTTCCACCACTGAGCACAGCACACAAGCAGCCTGACCGTTCAGATTGAAATGCATGTAGCCTACACTCGGCCTGTTAGAAACACCCTACTAACAGCAAGCTTGATGATTTTAAATCCACGAGAAGTGACTTTTCCAATGAGATCAAAGCCAAGAGAGGGAGAAGGTGGAGGAGGTCGCTTCTTCCCTCAAAGTCAGCCATACAGTGCATCACTGTGAGTTCAGGTCTGTAGGTGTGGAAGATTGAAGTGGAGCTGTCTGCCAGAGATGTGAAAGCGGTGTTGGGGAAGTTTTCTCTGTACCTGAGGAACTGCTGAGGGTCAAGGAGGGCAAGGAACTTCAGCCTTTTGTGGTCTTGTTTGTCCTTCAGATCGGTTCCTCAGCTGACTGAGAAGGTTGACAGACAGTGTCCTCATAGATGGAATCGAATTTCTCTCTCTCTCTCTCTCTGTGGTTCTGCAGAAGTCATTGACCCTGGCCAACTAAAATCCTGTGTCCTTCTCCTTGTTCTGCAAAATCCCAAACAGCAGGTCGGAGTACGCAGAGATGGAGCTGAATGTGGACAGCAGGAAGCAGAACTCATGTGAAGCTTGTCAGGTGCGTTATATCCATCTGTGCTGTGAACCGAGGCCTGGTCAGAGTCATCATGATGGTTCACAATATATTCCAAAAGCTATATGAGTTCCTCCCGGTCATTTGGTCATTTTTAACTTTATTACACAGTGTTTAGTGAAGAGAGACAGGGAAGACTGGGCAGAGAGAGAGAGAGAGAGAGAGGGGGATGACAGGCGACAAAGGGTCTTATTTGAACTCAGGACATCGTGGTTCCATGGCACCCGCCCTAGACCACTGAGCCACCAGGGGGCAAATCTTCCCTCCCTTCATGAACAGTGCAGACCAAACATGAGGAGAAGATCCACCGTGTCGGGGTCACTCTGGGTCGTTTTCTCTGGCACATTTCACACAGTCGTTTTGTGTGTTTCACTTATCTTAAAAATAGGTTACTGAGGCCACTGAGATAAGCCTGACATGTAAAGGTGATTCTACTGAAATTGCCATCTGCCATCTGCTGATCTTTGGTGCCAGGTGATGACATCATCAGTTGCTGCTGTGACTCCCTCAGGATGTCGACTCCCAAATTGCTATCTTCAGCCCAGCTTCTGAAGTCCAAACCAAAATATAAATTGTAATAAAATGTAAATTTATATATACATATTTAGAAATTCTAAGGACTTCTCTGAAGTACTATCAGTCCCTCAGGTTTCCCCTCTGATATCGATGTGAACCTGTGGTGTTCCCACAAAGAAAGGCCATGTCACAGGGTATTAAGGTGGGGTTCGCCCTTTGTATGTGAAGCTTTCATTGCCTAACTTTGATGCTTACTCTGTATTTATCTTGTAAAGCACTTTGTAACACTGTGTTCATACATTCTCTATGAATAAAGGTTATAAGTATTATTAATATAGATATAAATGTCTGTTTCTATAATGCACATGGTGAGGAGGCTGTAGGTTTCATTTCTCTTTCTGCTGAGGTGAATATCAAAGTTGTTTACGAGAAACTGTGAAGCTGCTGAACCTGCTGATACTTGTCTAATGTTACATAAAACAATACAGCTCAACCAGTTGATCACACACCACAACGTACCTGATGTCCCTGCCAACACCCCAGGTGTATAACAAGACAACACTACCTCTACACACACATTGTTAATCAGGTGACTGTTTTGAATGTCAAATGTAGAGACAAAGTCCTCCTGTGTTTTTCCCCTCAACTCATCACTGGACTGAAGTTAGTGTGAATATCAAGTCTGGTTATTTGCTTTTTGCAAGAACAAGAGATCGTTTAGACTCTTGTGCTTCAAAGTAGAAACCACCTATGATCATGCTGGCTGTCTGCCGAGGTAGAAGAGAGGGAAGTCCACTGGGTTTTATAAGAAATCCATTTTGAAAATAAATAACAAAACCGAAGGGGGCTTTCTCAGCCTCAATCTGTTTCTTTGTGACTGGTCACTTTGAGCGCAACTTATAAAATATTTTTAAAAAAAAACATCTCCTCCTACATTGTTTATCTGTTCGTCACCAAGCATAGCATTTAATATTACAAAGCCTTGCGCTGCTGTAGGACTGTAAATCCCAAACATGGCCAGAAGCGCTTTTTCTATTTTGTTTGCCTGCTGCTCTTTTGTGATGAAAACTATTTTCCATATGAACTAAAGCTTCTGGACTGTTTACATTATTATTTATTATTCATAACGTCTGTTTGACAAGTCTTGGTCTATTTTTCATGCCGTTGTAGTTTTGTTGCTCAGCACAAATCGCCATTTTTATACCTGACATGTACAGTATTGCTGTCAGTATAGTTATTAGCGTAGACTATTTTCCTTTTTCTTTTTATTCAGTTCGCTCAGTGTCAGTGTTTGTATTTTGGACGGGAGGCAGAGGAGGGGCAGGATGTAATTTTCAAAACATCGAATAGAATAGGCTAAACATAATAGAATAAACAAAGAATAAACATCGAATACCTTTGTTTGATTATTTTTGACTGAATATGCTTGTAATGGAAACACATCCTTCCAATAAAGAATGAAATGAAAATATATCAAACTTATTATGGGATTATCGTTGCTATAATACTTCTGTAGTGATCTCATGTTGTTTGAAGAAGAGAGAAACTCAACTTCCTCATCTTCCTCTGGTGTTGAGGCGCTCACGTGCTTCCCCCTGCTGGCTGGTTTCTGTCACTGCTCAGTTTATTGATCCCTGATAGGAAACTGGATCAATACAGCAGCAGGAGAACAAACAGTGAAAAGGTATTAAAAGCATGAATAAAAACATAATGAAGAATAGAAATAAAAACAAGAGTAAAAACAGAATAGAGTTATTTTTTTCTCTCTAGACTGGAGGAGAGCTATGGTTCAGTCTGGATTGTTCCTGAATCCATACAATACTAATGTAGTTTATAATGATATAATACTATACCAGTACTATTAAATATGTCAATGCCAATACAGTATAATAATACAATGTACACTTAAAACGTGAGTATTGACTCTCTTAGGTATAAATAACACCTTGTTGATTTTAACTAAATAAACATAGTTTCAATAAAGTATTAAAAAAATAAAATAGAACCAATCCAAATTAGTTTGGTTTAATATCAGTTAGACAGAAACAAATACAATGAACTGAAATAGTTGGAAGTGGAATCTGGAACCAGACAACACAGAGTTTAATCATTTCACTTTAGACACAAATAAAAGGAACACATTTGAAATCTGTTGGCATCAGGAGCACAAACTGCATTTAAATGTATTCCATTTATTTTGATTCTATTTGAGTCAATTTCATGAATGATGACAATTCATTTAAGTTAGAATTATTTAAATATTTTTAGAGGAAATGTGTCATACAACTGAAATATAATTTAATGAACATGGCTGGCTCCATAAAACTGGGACTATGGAAAGATGTCAATCAAAGCCACTGATCATACTGGGACTGTAGAAAGATGTCGCTCTATTCTGACAGATTGTGGGCGGGGCCAAAGAGGCTCTGATTGAATCTACTGTATGTAATGTAGGTCAAAGTTTTAAACAACAAATCAGGTTTTTTTCTTTAATGAGTTAACATAGGAAAGCTTTGCATGGCTGGAATCAACTTATCCTCCATTTTGAACAGTTGTTCATTAAACTAAATCACATTAGTAGGGAAATATGTATTTACATTGTATAATACTGTTCTTTATAATCAATATTTACCAATTTCTTTAACTGAGTGCATGCACAAATTTACTGAAATCCTTAATTGATCAGTAAATGTGTGGAGGTTTATATGAGAGGAACTAAATAGAAACAAGATAGAAATATACCTGTCACCTCGTGTCAAACTTTACTGTCAGCCTATCATTGTGTTGGTTTGAGTTGTTTTTGCCCAATCGCGTTCTGCGAGGGGCGGGACTAGAGAGGGCCGGCCAAGGAGGTCCAGACCTGTTGTGCAGACCCACGGCGCGTCCTCTAGAGGCCGTCTGATGAAGCGCAGGTATTAAGGTAGGGCGAGGTATTAAGTCAAGTGTCAGTGTGTGTAACCCCAGGAGGAAAAGAGGACAGTGACGTTTGCTTCTGGATAAACTCTCAGCTTCTTCCTGTCAACATACTCATCTTGCAAGTGGATTAGCTTAGCTCCGGTAAGCTAGCGCAGGGTCAGAGTTTAGCTCGTGCTCACTAGCCACATTGAGCTAGCTCGGTTTTGTTTTCCTTACAAAGTGTAAACCGTGTTGGTCAGCGGACTGAGGCAGTGTGCAACAGAAAGTAACACTGACTGAGTTCACATGCGCATTAACACTCTGAATATGAGCCTCGTCCCGGCTGTGATCTTATGGCGTTTACATGGAAGGATCGCTTTCCAGTTGTTGTTGTTTTTTTCCATCTATCTGTATGGAGACAGTCTTCTTTGTCTCCGTTTCCCGCCGTTCATTAGTGGCGCCTCGTGACACAATGCAAACGCGCAGGTCTCCATGGAAACAGCACATCGGCAAGCCCGAACCTAGATTATAACGGTTAGTATCGGCATATCCCAACTAGCATAATTCAGTCTTTTCATGTGTGGGATATGAGCTTATCCCGGGTTCATTTGAATATCCCGCATACAAACAGACTTTGTCATGGATCAAATTGTTTCCCCTAAAAAATGTTTGGACCCCGTGAGGAGAGGACATCGAGCCTGGACGGACCGTCTGTATTCCTGGACAGACACACTGCATCCATTTGGATTCACTCAGGTTTGCTGCTCCTGCTAAATGTGTGAGTAGACTTTTTATTATTTGTACACATGAACTCCAACATGCTCACCAACGATGAGCAGCCTATAGGCTAAAGAGGTGGCTTTGTTTTTCTCTGTTTTCTATCATTTTATTTTAGACCATGTTCATTTAAAGGGAACCATGCAGAGTATTTTGTTTTTGCTGTGGAAACTGAGCGGGTTACATTCTGTGTTGGTTAGCATTCATAATTCACAGAGAAAACAAGGTGCTGAAAACATATTTTCATTACAAGTTAAGACTCTTGTTCTGTTTTTTGGGTGTAAGTGCTGAAAGCGGGGCTCATGAGTCAAAAGTGTGTAGGCTATGCGTGTGTGTTAGTGTTCACCACAGCAGTTCAGCTACATACAGTATACAGTTTACATGTGAGGAGCTACCTGTGGCTTCCCAGTCACCAACATGAGAACCTAGACAGGGAGTTATTGATTGGTAGATCCTCCCATGCATGTTCCTGTATTGGTGGGGTCAAGGTAATCCTACCACCTGTTTATTATGTGAATGAGCACATGGTTAAGACCGCTACACACACACTGGTAGTTTCCCTGGTCACTCCTGCTTCTGTCTGAACTGTACGGTAAGTCGGCCTGTGCTGATATGCAAATTACATATTAAGATTATTTTGGACAAAAAGTATCTCGATATACAGTGGTGGCCAAAATTATTAGAACACCTAACAGATCTGAAAATATTGACCTTTTTTTTGCCTCCAAAACATGATTTCATTTCATAATGTTCATGAAACATGCAGATGGTTGCTCAGAGCACAACAAATATCAGATGAAGTGAGTCCTAAATGAGAACCTTTATCCACTTTTAACTTTAATATTTGGTATGTCCACCTTTTGCAGCAATTACAGCAGCACATCTCTCTGGCATAGTGTCAATATATTTCCTGAGAACTTCAACACTAATGTTATCCCATGCCTTCTGCAACTCAAGCCAAAGGCTTTCCTTTGAATGTACAATAGATCTGTCCAGTTTATTTTCCAACTCGCCCCAAATTTGCTCGATGGGGTTGAGGTCCGGACTTTGAGGGGGCCAGTCCATCATTTTCAATGTTCCAGCAGATTCCTTCTGTCGCAGGTAGTTCCGGCAATAGTTAGAAGAATGTTTAGGGTCATTGTCCTCTTGGAAAATAAATCCAGGCCCAATAAGACGACTCCCACATGGTACTCCGTGCCTCACCAGAATGTTGTGGTATACTTTCTTATCCATGATGCCACCAATTCACACCAGAACCGAAAGGGGAGAGGTAGAAAAAAGAAACTTTCAGACAGACAATTGAAGCATCTCAAAATTCTCAGTCTTAAGGACCGAAGAAAGACCTCACGAGAACTGCGTGACGAGATCAACACCACAATGACTAATGGTGCAACAGTGTCTTCAAGAACTGTGCTTCGGAAACTGGGAGAAGAAGGACTTGTTGGCAGAATAGCAGCAAAGAAACCATTACTGAAAGAGAAAAATAGAGTGAAACACCTGAAATTTGCAAAAGAACACAAGAAATGGACAAAGGAAGATTGGTATAAAGTGTTGTGGACTGATGAGTCCAAGTTTGAACAGTTTGGCAACAAGCGAAGAGTGTATGTTCGACGGAGGGAGGGGGAGAGATATAAAAATGAGTGTCTCTTGCCAACAGTTAAACACGGAGGGGGTAGTATTATGGTGTGGGGTGCCATTTCAGCCTCAGGAACAGGTGACTTAGTGAAAATTGATGGCATCATGGATAAAAAAGTATACCACAACATTCTGGTGAGGCACGGAGTACCATGTGGGAGTCGTCTTATTGGGCCTGGATTTATTTTCCAAGAGGACAATGACCCTAAACATTCTTCTAACTATTGCCGGAACTACCTGCGACAGAAGGAATCTGCTGGAACATTGAAAATGATGGACTGGCCCCCTCAAAGTCCGGACCTCAACCCCATCGAGCAAATTTGGGGCGAGTTGGAAAATAAACTGGACAGATCTATTGTACATTCAAAGGAAAGCCTTTGGCTTGAGTTGCAGAAGGCATGGGATAACATTAGTGTTGAAGTTCTCAGGAAATATATTGACACTATGCCAGAGAGATGTGCTGCTGTAATTGCTGCAAAAGGTGGACATACCAAATATTAAAGTTAAAAGTGGATAAAGGTTCTCATTTAGGACTCACTTCATCTGATATTTGTTGTGCTCTGAGCAACCATCTGCATGTTTCATGAACATTATGAAATGAAATCATGTTTTGGAGGCAAAAAAAAGGTCAATATTTTCAGATCTGTCAGGTGTTCTAATAATTTTGGCCACCACTGTATGATTATTACAATAGTTATTAATAAGATGAAAACCTTAAAAACTGTACTGTAATATGCTCCAAGTACTTTATCATATCAATAACAAGACATTTCTCTTTTTTTAAACATGTTTTAATGTAAGACTGCAGAACATTGAGCATATAAAATATGTTTAGTTTATAGAAACTGTAAGGATAATCTTAAACAACACATATAAAAACAATCCAAAAATATATAATTAACAGCATCTTAAATAGGCTAAATAAAGTAAAATAAGTCTCAGATAAAGTGCTGCTGTCCTGTATCCACTTTAACTCAGGCAGCAACATGAATACAACAATTTATTAGAGGGCGCCCCCTTCTGGGGAAATAAAACATCTGTGGTGACAGATGAGAGCTGGTAATAAGGGGCAGTGTCATAACTGTTATTGTTTTTTACCACAATCTATAGTAATACCGGTTATTGTCCCATCCCAAACGGTAGGTGTATGAAGTCTATAACATCCCTCCAGGTGAGCAGGTGGGGAGGAGGAGTCAAACAGAAACAAACATGGCGGATGGCGGATAATCACATGTGATGCCGTACAGCTTGAACTCGCTCGGCTTTTTTTGCGACTCGTCGGCAGGAGGAAACGGAAAAGACGACCGGTTGTTTGTGAAGCCGATTGGACGGAAACCTTCAGAGTGAGTCGTGACATTTCGACCCGGTGGGCGGGGCTTCCTCACTTAGATCGCGGGCCTCCCCTCTTAAATTGCGCGGATCGTGTTTCTGATCGGCTGCAGAGGTCGTCCGAAGGATCTGATCACAGTGCCGCCGTGATGCGTCTTGTGTGCGTTTCTTCTTCTCCAGGTGAGTTCACCAGATACAGATCGCATTTTGATACCAGCTGCAAATGAGGACTGTGAGGCATGTAGGTTGGCTACTTTCATTCTTTTAAACATCGTTCAAAAAATGGGACACCTATTCTGACAAAATACAAAAATGACATTTTGTGTTGTAAAACTCACAGCACATTAAAGCAAATTGTGGTATTTTTTAAAGATTAGTACAGAGGTTAATAACTTTATTTCTAGGGCTTTTCAAAACACGTTACTGAGTGCTTAACAAACAGGCAGCAAAAAGAAACAGCAAAACAGTCAGTAAAATGAAATAATCAAGTTCAGTGTAAAACTGAAAAGTCCTCCTGCTTGACTAAATGAGAACTTTTACAGACTGGCTGCTTTAGATTTTACACTGAAGGATCAACTTAAGCTAATGACCTTTGAAATAAATCACACTCACACTCACACTCACACTCACACTCACACACACACTCACACTCACACTCACACACACACACACACACACACACACCCTTGTATGATAAGAGCTCTTAATAGACTACGGTTGCGGTTACATGGCCTAGTTTTCTAGTAGCTGATATAGAAAAAAACACAGACAAAACACACAGACAGACAGAGAGAATGTGTAGATTTGTGCAGCACAGACACACACAGACACACGCTAGTCCTGCTGCTGTCTCACTTGCCAGGACTCTACGCGACACAGGACTTAATGTCTCTGCACCAACTACAACACAAGCAGAAATATAAAAAATACTTCTTTATAAGGAATATCTTGAATCACAGTTACTGGCTCCTCTGGTCCCTCATCACCCCCCAGAGTCCAGAATGAAAGCTGCCAGAGAGGCTGAGGACAGGATGAAACTGGTTAGACTGGTTGGTGGTGCTGCAAGTTAAGTAGAGCACAGCAACTCAACTGGTAGTGAACTGCAGACATAAAGCACTGCAATTCAAGTGGGGAAATGTCAGATTTAATATTTTAAATATTACATTTTGGGGCCCTCTTTTAACATAACTCTGTTACCAGTAAAACTGTTGATGGGTTGGGGTGAAGTGCTGGCTCCAGCTCGTCCCGGCTGAACTCCAGTAGACCAGTAAGTATATAGTATGTATAGTCTGTCTTCCGTTCGTCTCAGAAGTGATGCTCGGTGGTGACATCGGCAGTGATGTCATCATACTCGTCTTCCGATCCGTCATCAGCCTGGTTGTGTGCGGCTGTTGCCATGGAGACGGGAGGCGGGGCATTTCCTGCAGTCAGAGCAGAGTTAAAGGAGAATTTAGATAATTAGATAATTTATCCACCGCTAACATGAACAGAACTGATGGAGTCAGAAATCAACACCAAAAACGTATTGAAACTAATAATGATAGTGTTTGATTTATTGATTGATTGACTGATTAACTGACTGATGGATTCAGTTAGTGTTCAGCTGTTTTTTGTAAAGTTGTTTAGTCACTGACCTCCAGGCCTGTGGCAGTGTATAGACTACATTAGCAGAGTCAAGATGCAGTAAGGACAGAACACCACTAGTTAATTAGTTAGTTAGTAGTCAGTTAATTAGTCTCCCAGCTAGAGACTAAACTACTAGATAGTTAGTTTGTTCGTTAGCTAATCTGTTACCTCCAGGCCTGTGTTAGGATATAGAATAAACTGCATTAGAAGAGTTCAGATGCAGTACATATAGATCATCACTAGAAAGATAGATTGTCATTTATAGTAGTTAGTTGGTCCGTTATCTCCAGGCCTGTCTCAGGATATACAGTAAATGGAATTAGGTGTTGAGATGCAGTGAAAATAATCACCATATACATTTAGTTTTTTAGTTAGTTAGCTACTTGGTCAGTCATTTAGTTAGTCTCTTGCCTCCAGGCCTGTTGCAATATAACAACAGCATTAAGAGAGTTGAGATGCAAAAAAACAAAAAAAATAGATCATCACTAGGTAGATAGTCATTTAGTTGGTAATTTAGTTAGCTAGCTAGTAATTTAGTTAGCTAGCTAGTAATTTAGTTAGCTAGCTAGTAATTTAGTTAGTTAGCTAGTTAGTTATTTATTTAGTCTCTTGCCTCCAGGCCTGTTGCAATATACAACAGTATTAAGAGAGTTGAGATGCAATAAAAATAAATCACCACTAGGTAGATAGTCATTCAGTTAGTAATTTAGTTAGCTAGCTAGTAATTTAGTTAGTTAGTCAGTTAGTTATTTAGCTACTTTTTAGTTACTTACCTCGAGGTCTGTTGCGATATAAAGACAGCATTAGGAGAGTTGAGATGAAGTAAGGACAGAACACCACTAGGTGGCAGACCAGTCTGGCAATAGGTAGGAGGGGAGCTGTGGGAGGGGGCGGAGCTGAGGAAGTGGGTGGAGCTGTGGCAGTGGGGAGAGCTAAGGAGAGAGAAGCACACAGGTGAACATCTGGATGAGAGAAAATCCTCGACCAAAGCTTGTTAAAATACTGAAAAATATGTTCACACCTTCATTGTTGAACACTCTGTTCAGTCTAATTTGTAGTTTATTAAACAGTTGCATAGATCAACTGTTGTCAGTTTAACAACTCTGTACACACAAAAATAATAAAAAAAGACAAGGGGCTTGTAAAAAGTCCCACCTCAAAAGGAACAAATAATGAAAATATAAAGATGAGATCCAGACACAACTAAATTACATCAAAAGAGAAACTAAACCACAAAACTCAGTATGGAGGAAATGTCAAAGCTAGACAAGCTAAGATTTGTATTTATAAATTTGTATTGCGGTTTGCCGCCCACAGATGCCATGACATGATCAACGTGCTGTGTTGAAGTTAACTGGTAGTTACTCACAATTTGATGATCGGGTGGTCCAGGGGTTTGAATGGGTACCGATAATTGTTGGGTTATGCTATAAACTGTTTCGGCTGACTGTCGTGTCATAGATGAAACCAAACCAAAACCCCAAACAAACAAACATTCCCAAAAATAAAACCAATCAAAAACCAGTGGGGAATAAACTAATTCATCAAACAAACTAAGATTAAATCAAACAAAATAACCAAAACACGCGGCGGTTAAAGACTGTGTCTTCACGGCGTCTTCCACAGTTCCCATTTCAGCACACCTGCCTTAATTAAGGGGCTTCTGTGAGGTCAGGTGATGCCATACGTTTGGTTTAGCACCAAAAACTACCACTAGGGGCTGCCAAACTATTTACATTGAAATAATTGAAAAGAATAGGAAATTATAAAAGCTTTCTAGAAATGGCTCTAACACACCGGCCCCTATTGTTATGGCCATTGAGCTTAACAATAAACAAAATAATTAGAGCCATAAAACAAAATATTTCTTTCCTTAAATATAAAGCTTTTAAAGTCATTGTGAGAATCCACTTGAATGACTTAAGTCCATTATACAGTCTCTCTGTTCTCAGACGCTGGAACTAGCAAACATAATTTGCTTATGGGTCGTTCCAGTGTGTTTGTACAGATCGTACCAATCCTCTTGCCCCGGGTCGGGTTTCAAGGATTCTTGCAATCAACCAAGACCCGCGGGGAGCGTTAGAGTCTGCTATCATTACAACGTCTCCTTCAATGAAATTCCTCCTGATGCGGTTCCATTTTTGTCTTTGCTGCATCAATGGTAAGTACTCCCTTACCCATCGCGTCCAGAACAAGTCTGAGATATATTGTATTTGTCTCCATCGACGTCTTGTATATAGATCTTCCGGTTTGAATAGGCCTAGTGGCAAGTTGGGTTGAATCTTGAGTTGTAGAAGATGGTTAGGTGTAAGTGGCTCAAGATCATTAAGGTCGTTTTGAAACTGTAGTTAATGGACGACTGTTGAGTATAGCCTCTACCTCACATAAGATTGTGTGAAGTCCCTCGTCATCAAGAGTTTGTTGTCTGCAAACTGATGGCAACGTTTTCTTTACAAGGCGAATCAGCCTTTCCCACCGTGGTGTGCACCTGAGGGTGGGTTAAAAATCCATGAAACACCCTTTTGCTGTAGTGTTTTTTCTATTTTGTTGACGTTCCATTCCTTCATGGCATCCTTCAATTCCTTTTCTGTTGCAATGAAGTTGGTTCCATTGTCTGACCGGATTTCTTTGACTTGGCCTCTCCGACTAATGAAGCGCCTGAATGCGTTGATACACGAGTCAGTATCAAGTGAATGAGCCAGTTCCAGGTGTATTGCTCGGCTGGCAAGGCAGGTAAATATGACTCTGTACCTTTTCACAATGTTACGTCCTCTCTTAACTTCCATTGGGCCAAAGTAGTCTACACCGAAGTGAGTGAATGGTGGATGGTCAGGCATAATTCTATCCTTTGGTAAATCCGCCATTTTTTGTTCTCCAATGTTGGCATGTAGACGTCGACAGGTGACGCATTCTGATATTATTTTTCTTGCAAGAGTGTTTGCACATGGGATCCAGTACTGTTGTCTCAGTTTTGATAGCATGTGATTTCTGTCCAACTTGATTATGAATGTCTCTGAGCAGGATTTTGGAAACATGATGAATTTTCGGGAGAATGGCTGGATGCTTTCTCTCTTCTGGCATAGCCATCTTGCCCATCTTGTCTACCCCCTACTCTCAGAACTCCTCCTTGTAATATTGGATCCAGTGTATAGAGTGAACTTTCTGTTTTTACACTGTTTCCCCTTTGCAATGCGACCAGTTCCTCTCGTAATGATCATATGCAGTTGTCCTCCATCTTTCTCGAAGCTTAAAGGGAAGCTTTGATACCACTTTTTTCATATTTGAAGGATTATTCATCTCTTCCACAAATTCCACATCCTGCATGGTGTTACAACAGCCCTTGAGAAACAGTGCATAGTCACTCAATCCTCTCCTGTCTTCTGTTTTAATAGCATTCCAGCCAAGAGCCTTTTCTAAGCAGGCAGCTGCTATTAACAAGCCATTTCCAAAGTTATCTTGGAGCAGTGTTTTTGCTTCCAGGTAGCCTCTTTTAGGATCCATATACTGACAACTTCGAACAAGCTCTTTGGGACGTCCTTCAGTAAATTGCTCAAGAAAAAACAAGCAGTCACAAAAATTGTCAGTTTTGCCTTCGATAACATGTTCAAATGCACATATGAAAGTGAGGTACTGCAGTGGATCTCCTTTGAACACTGGGATTTCTCTTGGAAGCAGAGCGTGTCGCTGTTCCTTAATCAACAGCTCTGTGATTTCATTTTGCCTTTTCATAATTTGGAACAGCTCACCCCTTTTCACATCATCATTTTGTGTTGTATCTGAGCGGCCATCATGTCTCAAATTGAGTCCACCTAAATTCATTGAGTGGTGAGATCTGTGTTGTCTGTGGCTTGAAGGCCTCCTCTGATACTCCATTTGTGAGGATTTTCTTTGCGTTCCCAGTCCTTCACCACTAGAGGCATCATGATCCAATTCCCTCAATGAATGTTGAGATTGGCAGGGTTCTTTTGAAGATGTTGCTCCATAATTAGTATCCTCACCATCATCATCATTGCCACCGTCATCATTTTCCGATTCTTCCTCGGGGTTGGACCATTCTTTCATTGCCTTTTGTTTTACAGCAAAGTCTCTTTCCTCCAATTTTTCCAATGTCTGTATTCTTTTAGTAGTTGCAGCAATATCAGTTTCAAGGGCTAGTTTTTCGTTTTCAGCTTGTAGCTTTGTCTCTTCTCTTTCCAAAGCATGTTTTTTCTCTAAAGCAGCAGCTCGTGCAAAAAGTGCTGCCCTCTCAGCCTCGGCCTTTCTGCGGGCAGAGGAAGCTGTAGAGGACTTGCTGCTGGATGAGTACTGACTACCTTTTCTGGATCTACTAATCATTCCAACAGAAACTGTAGAAATATCCTTATGTCGAGTTTCAGTGGAAGGTTCAGGCGTGTCTTGAATGCAAGCTGAAGCTTTAACAACCCATTTCTTTACTGCATCTTGGAAATCCTTGAAATAGTGCAACTTGGGTAAATACCAGTCATTATGGTCACCCTGTTTTTCCTCTTCAGACATAATTTCTTGTGTTGAATAATGCAAGGTTGTGAATTCACTTATAAGATCATCAAACACTGATTTAAGTTGTTGCACTTCCTTAATGTTTATATAATCAATCAAGAGAGGTTCAATACAATTTCTTTTGCTGGTCAACTTTCCAAGCTTTGCTTTCCTTGCATTTAGCAATTTAGTAAGCTGGGCCTCCACTGCCTTCTCAGTAACCTTGACAGTCCTTTTCTCATTGGCTGCCTCTGCATTCTCATTGATAGGCTCGATTTCATTTTTAGAATTATCTTTTTTCTCAGCCATTGTAGCTTAATTCCAACATTCCACTTTGCCCAGATAAATATCAAACAATGTGATTGAATAGAAGTTGATTCAAGGTTGAACAGAATGTCGTTCTTAACTCTGTATTCACGGCTACGTTTCTTTTACTCGTACAGCGCAGAGCGCACTGCCAGGAATAGGCTTATATAACGTTGTTTCCGACTTTAAATAGTAGCGTGATTCGTTACATCCACAATACTGCAGCAAAGCGATTGAATGTAGAAAAGAAATGTAATATCCACAATCCATACGGTATAATCCGTTCCACAGAATTCCACCAGTTTATCACATTATCTTCAGAACAATTCAGTGCAAGCCGTAGTGATAATCGTCCAGTTAGAGAAATTATTTAAGACAAATTCAGTCCTTTTATTTCCATAAAGAGTCGTCATCCACACTTCATAGTTAATTCTTATTTGCTTTCCACATTGACGTTAACTCTTTTCTTCCATTCATGTCATATTGTTGAGAGTCTTCAACTATATTGCGGCTTGCCGCCCACAGACGCCATGACATGATCAACGTGCTGTGTTGAAGTTAACTGGTAGTTATTTACAGTTTGATGATCCACGGAGTTCGGGTGGTCCAGGGGTTTGAATGGCTACCGATAATTGTTGGGTTAGGCTATAAACTGTTTCGGCTGACTGTCGTGTCATAGATGAAACCAAACCAAAACCCCAAACAAACATTCCCAAAAATAAAACCAATCAAAAACCAGTGGGGAATAAACTAATTCATCAAACAAACTAAGATTAAATCAAACAAAATAACCAAAACACGTGGCGGTTAAAGACTGTGTCTTCACAGTGTCTTCCACAGTTCCCATTTCAGCACACCTGCCTTAATTAAGGGGCTTCTGTGAGGTCAGGTGATGCCATACGTTTGGTTTAGCACCAAAAACTACCACTAGGGGCTGCCAAACTATTTACATTGAAATAATTGAAAAGAATAGGAAATTATAAAAGCTTTCAAGAAATGGCTCTAACAAAGTGTTTATAAAAAGTCCCACCAGAGTAACGTCCTCACCTCTCACTCTCAGACTCTTAGACTCTCCAAGACCAGAGATGTGACACTTGTAGAGGCCTTCATCAGACTTGGAAACATGGTGGATGGTCATCTGTCCTGTAGGCTCGGTCCTGATGAGGGAGCCATCTTTATAGAAATCAGCTGGGAGGTTGGAGGGAGTCTTGGTTGTACAGTTCAGAGTCACAGCAGCTCCCTCCATCACAGGAAGGACAGGACTCTGCAGGATCACAACTGAACACAGAGACACACTACATGATTTAATCCATTTACAGACAGCTTCATCAATACTAATACCACCTGAACACAGAGACACACTACATGATTTAATCCATTTACAGACAGCTTCATCAATACTAATACCATCTGAACACAGAGACACACTACATGATTTAATCCATTTAGAAACAGATAGACATTGATAATGAATATGCATTTATTTAGTTATTCGCTAAATGCTGTATGGACTTACCAGTGACAGTGATGTTGACGGTGTTGCTGGTTGCTCCCTCTCTGGACTCACACCAGTAAACTCCACTGTCTGTTTGGACTGCATAACTGATGTTACAGGAAGAACCTGTTGATTTTCCCCAGTCAACTCCACACTCAGTTGTCTTTCCTCTGGTCGTCCTCCTCACCGTCCATCCAGCAGAGCTGTCGTCCTCCTCACAGCTCAGAGAGAGAAACTCTCCACGAAAAAACTGAGATCTACTGGGACTCACAGTCAGAGGGGCTGGTGGTAATTGGGGGGAAGGAGGGCAGAGGGGGGTTAATTTCTGTGCCGTTTTTGACTGAACTGATCATTTCATCACTGATCCATCTGACTGATTTAGTGTTTAGATAATGTCAGCTTGTTAGCTAGCTTAACATAGCATCCGGTCAGCTAACCATCACTGTCTTGTTAGCACATCTGATTAGCACACTAGCTAATGTATCTAGTAGCAGTTAGTGTTGGCAGTGGCTAGTAGTCACATGTTACCATTAGCATCAGTTGCTTTGCTAAATTAGCCTGCTGGCTGTGGGGGCGTGTCCGACGCCGGTGAGTCCATCTCTAACTGTAAAGATGTTCTTTGTTCTTCTGTCCATGAGAAGATTGCTCTCTCAAAGACAAGTTGGGAGAATGTTCTCCACAAGTACTACAATAATTACTATTATTACTAGCCTATTAGTACTACAATATTTTCTTTTATTGCTGCTGTTGGATTTTATTGTATGTAAAGCACTTTGTAAACATTGTTTTTAGAAAAGTGCTATACAAATAAAGTTATTATTATTATTACAATCACCTACTGTAAAGCCATTGGCTGTGCATTGAAAGGTCAGTGACTGAAAACCTCTCTCCATAGAACTCAATGGCCGAGGCGCACACAAAATATTCGTTGTAAATGTCAATCACATCAGTGTCAGGTCTCACCCTAAACTCTGTCCAAATTCCCAAACTATCCAAAACCCTAGCTTTCTATCAGTGTTTCCTACAAAATGCCAATCATAACTGTTTGGGACTGTCATGGGTGAAGTGTACCAACCTTGTGTGGGTCTGCAGCACAGCAACATGGTCAGCACTAGAGAGAGAGAGAGAGAGAGAGAGAGTAAACTTTATTGTCCCCGAGGGGAAATTTGTCTTGGGCACAGTGCTACAATCCGTTGCTTCACATAAAAAAAAAATCACAAAATATGAGAAGCGTTTGAAACAGTTGCTTCACATAAAAATCATCATAAAGACATACATTTGACATTGACAGCACGACTGCTTAAAAAAGAAACTAGGAATTAAAGTGCAAAAGTGCTAAGTGCTAAAGTGCTTGTGTATTTATTGCACATTGCTCTATTGCACTAAGATTTAGCATTAGAGTTCAGCAGCTTGATGGAGGCTGGAACAAACGATAGCTTCAAGCGGTTTGATTTGCACTTCCTGATGGCAGAGGTTCGTATTCAGAGAAGAGAGGATGCACTAAAGAGAAATGAGACTCAGGTTGGTTTGAGGTTTTGCACATAGTTAGACAACTTAGAAAACTGAAAGACCCAGTGCTGTAGTGCACCCAAAACATCTATAATATCTTCCATCCTTCAAATGAATTGTACTTTGTGTTACAGGATATTAATTTGGCTATACTGTGTAACTGCAGTACTAATACAGGATGAATACATTAAGGAGGCTTTCTATAGTGGCTGCCACTGTAGCTCTCAGACTCCAAAAATCAGCTGGTAGTGGACTGATGTTTGCCTTTCATAAATGTGACTACACCAATTTACCATCTAATCCTCTGTGATCTGAGAAACAGCACTGACCCCAGACCAAAGCTCTGACTAGTCACTCATCAGCATTGTTTTTTATTATCTATAGCTTATTCTTAGCTGCCCAGTTTCCCCCTGGGGATCAATAAAGTCCATCTTGTCTTTCATGCATATCATCCCCTCTATTACCTATTAGTGCCACCCAACAAAGCAGAAATGTCGTAAAAAATATTTTTGAAGAATGGGGCAAACACATCGACACACATTCTCTCTCACACACCCACACAGATTCTACTTACAGAGCAGCCATTGTGGAGATGTGCCCCCCATTCTCGGTGATATGAGATCAACGCTGAATTTTATCAGTCACACCATATAAAACCTGCCCTGTTCTTCATATGTGTGACTATATATCGGAGTGTCGTGGTTTTCTCTGCAGCAGCTACTAGGAAACAGGTCGAATTTGATTTGATAACACATAAGTGAAGTGACAAAACCACAGTGATAAAAACACAGGAAGAAGACATGCAAATGAGAAAAAAAACCCACAAGGGGCTTATAAAGCATCTCCTCTCAAAATGAATGAGAGCAAGAAACAAAATCAAGAAAGATGACAAGCAAAGACACAACTGACACCAGAATCTAAACAACAGACCACAACATGGTGGAACCACAGTAGAACAACCAGGCATAGCTGCAAGATGCATTAAATTACAATTAAACTAAACCTGATGGAGCAAATGGGGGAAAACAGGGGAGGTGAGAGAGTGAGAGAGAATTGAACAGACGGTTAATTTCTGTGCTGTTTTTGACTGAACTGATCATTTCATCATTGATCCATCTGATTGATTTTGTGTTTAGATAATGTCAGCTCGTGAGTTAGCTAACGGTAGTATCTGGTCAGCTAACCATCACTGTCTTGTTGTTAACATATCTGATTAGCACACTAGCTAACATAGCTAGTAGCAGCTAGCATTAGTAGTGGCTAGTAGTCACACATGTAAACGGGTGGTAATTTATCATCACACATGTAAACGGGTGGTAATTTATCACTCAGTCACGTTCAGAGGTGGGTCAGCCTGTCAGTCATTGCCAGGCTGCCAATCACAGTTGTATCCTCTGTTTGTTAAATTGGAGACTTACAGAAATAACCAGCATCTTCCTGGAGCTGAGGCCTGTGGCACTGCTGAAAGGAAGTGAACAGGAAGTGATTTTGTACCTGCCTCTCTTTGTTTTTACCACAACAACATGGTCATCAAGAGCTAAATACACTCTATAACTGAAGACTATCAAACTACATCACTCCTCTATGGACACTACTGTATACACTGTCAAACTATATCATGGTTTACAAAATAATTTTCTTCAAATCATGTCTGTTCTTTGTTAAGCATCTAAATAATAAGTTGCATTACTGGAAATGTATTTAATCTATTAGTTTACATGGACTGCTGCCATACAGTGATGTATGGTGATATATATACTGTATACAGTAAATTATTTTTATGATGGTAAGACAACATACATCACATTGTTGTATCAGCAGTGTTTCTATGTAAAATGCTATAAGCTGTTTACTAATGATACTGTATTCTATGTAATGTGCTATAAACAATGTTTTCTGATGTTACTGTTTTCAATGTATACAATATGCTATCAGCTGTTTGCTAATATTTCTGTATTCTCCATAGAAGAGATGAAGGCAGGCTAATCGACTAGAGATCACATTGTAATAAACTGATTATTAATTAATAAACTGATCATTAATGAAAGAACTAATTATTAATTAGATCTTTGTGTCATTGTGAAACTGGACCCAACCTTGACTTGTTACAGATAAAAAAAAAAAAACCCTGTAAGAGGAGGTGAGGAGGTAGAGCTCAGTCAGGAAGAAGAGATGTCAACACACATACTGTACACACACACACACACACACACACACACACACACACACACACACACACACACGCACACACCTTTTGGCACCTCAAGAACTATATGTATAACTCAAATGTCTGAGTTTACAAAACTATTCCTACAATGTGAAATCCACCTAATACTACTACTACTAATAATAATAATAACGATGAAAATAATCCTCATTATAATGATAATAATAAGCTTTATTTATATAGCACTTATCTAAATGCAGACTGGGTAGTAGATTTAGTAGTACTGGTACTGTACCAATAGGACCAGTACAGGTACAGTACTGGTCCAGTTATTTCTGTACTGGTTACACACCAGTATCTGTCCCATTAAATAAGATATGGACTGTTCTGTCATCCTGCTGACTGGAAAGTGGCTCTTTGCTGACATTTAGTGGTGTAAATTGACAATTGCCCCAATTTGTATTAGGCTTGATTGTGGATGATGGACACATTTGGAACAAATCAGTTCAGAATCAGAATCAAGTTTATTGCCAAGTAAGTTTTCACAGTACAAGGAATTTGCTTTGGTATGGAGGTGCATACAATAAACATAAACGTGGAGAAAAATAATAAAATAAAATAATAATAATAATAATTATAAAATAAAAATATAATACAAATATAATAAGAAATATAAAAATATGTACAATGTATATGTGCAATATAACTCTTATGGGTATATGTGCAACATATTTACCAGAGCATATGCAAAGGTATGGAGTATAGGGGGGGGATAGGGGTCTGTGTCAGTGGGGGTCCCGGGGCTTGTTGATGAGGGCAGCTGCAGACGGGAAGAAACTGTTCTTGTGGTGTGAGGTTTTGGTCCTGATGGACCGCAGCCTCCTGCCAGAGGGGAGCGTTTTAAAAAGTTTGTGTCCAGGGTGGGAGGGGTCGGCCACAATCTTTCCTGCTCGACTCAGGGTCCTGGAGGCGTACAGGTCCTGGAGGGAAGGTAGATTGCAGCCAATCACCTTCTCAGTGGAGCGAATGATACGCTGCAGTCTGCCCTTGTCCTTTGCAGTGGCAGCAGAGTATCAGATGGTGATGGAAGAGGTGAGGATGGACTCAATGATGAAGGAGTAGAAGTGCACCATCATCATCTTCGGCAGGTTGAACTTCCTCAGCTGCCGCAGGAAGTACATCCTCTGTTGTGCTTTTTTGGTGAGGGAGCTGATGTTCAGCTCCCACTTGAGGTCCTGGGTGATGATGGAGCCCAGGTGGTCCAGGTGGTCGATCTCCTGCCTGTAGGCTGACTCATCCCCACCAGAGATGAGCCCAATGAGGGTGGTGTCGTCCGCAAACTTCAGGAGCTTGACAGACTGATGACTGGAGGTGCAGCTGTTGGTGTACAGGGTGAAGAGTAGAGGGGAAAGAACGCAGCCTTGAGGGGAACCGGTGCTGATGGTCTGGGAGTCAGAGACGTGTTTTCCCAGCTTCACATGCTGCTTCCGGTCCGACAGAGTCTGTGATCCACCTGCAGGTGGAGTCAGGCACACTCAGCTGGGAGAGCTTGTCCTGTAGCAGAGCCGGGATGATTGTGTTGAAGGCTGAGCTGAAGTCCACAAACAGGATCCTGGCGTAGGTTCCTGGGGAGTCCAGGTGCTGGAGGATGAAATGGAGGGCCATGTTTATTGCATCGTCTACAGACCTGTTGGCTCTGTAGGCGAACTGCAGGGGGTCCAGGAGTGGGTCAGTGAAGTTTTTGAGGTGTGACAGCACAAGGCGTTCAAATGACTTCATCACCACAGAGGTCAGGGCAACGGGTCTGTAATCATTAAGTCCTGTCAAAGTTCAAAGTTAGTCATATTAGTTTATTGATTATTTACTATTAACAAATTATTCTTTAGGCTACTTTAAAACCAGGAAAACAGATTATTTGTGCTATGTTGATCACTGCAGGGCAGTTTCTGTCTTGTTGAAGTTGTCTCCTGAATGGGAAAGCTTGGGCATCCGGCTAAGAGAGAAACAGACCATATCAATGGTCAAGAAACAAGAATTGCACAATACATTCACATGTAACACACACACACACACACACACACACACACACACACACACACACACACACGGTGGTAGGAGAGTGAGTGGGAGGAGAGCGCGTGTGCGAGGAGAAAATACATTTTTGCTAGCAAGAAACTAGTTTGCCACACAGTAAAACAATAAATTGCTTACGTTTACCAATCTCGATAGCCATTTATCAATCTCAATAGCTAGTAAGCTAATGTTATGCTAACGTTAGCGTAAAATGCTAGTATGCCATAACAGCGAGTCGTCTAATTTAGCTAACGGTTAACGTAAACAAAGTCAACTTGAGTGAAACTAGATAGATTCACTAGATCACTGCCTAAACTAAAGTCTCGAGTCATATTTTATAGGGTAAGTCTTTGCACTTGCGCCAATAAGCGAGAGTTTACAAAACGGGTTAGTGCCAGATTTTGAATGGAGTTTATCGTGTTGGAATGTATGGAGGTGAGTTGAGTGTAGCTGAGGCTTAACTTACCTGTGTGACAGGGAAAGTGTCCTGGACACGTTTTTTAACACTGAAAACCTGAACGGAATTCTTACTGTTTATTGCTTCCCATTATATAAATACTTGGTTTTTGATATAGCAGTTGTTTATGCACGAGGAAACTGGATGAAGTTGTCAACATCACTAAACGCACCCCTTTGATACCCATGCTTGTTGGCCGTGGTTGGTCATTGCAGTGAAGTGTTGCCACTGTATTAAAGCTAGGGTAGGCAACTTTATTTTACTGTTATTTGGCCAAAATGTCATATAATTATGTCATACACCTCCCTCTATCTATAATTCAAGCACTCTGATAGAAAATCAGGCCTCTGTGTCTGTCCCACCCTCTATTTTCTGAATCGCCAAAATCACAGCCATTGGCCAAAATCACAGCCATTGGCCAAAATCTCACAGCTCACGGTTATCCTCAACCAATCAGGAGAGCTCTTCCGGGAGGGTGTCATTACTGTTTTGAAGTTTTGAAGATGGACGCCCAGCTTGCTGAATTTCTTCTGGACAGGTAACTAGTTATGTTATTTTGCTATATTATCTAGCTATTTTATCTTGTGGTGTGACTTATATATGTTGGTAGTAATAAACTTAAACGGGCGCAAGTGTATTGAACGGCTTTGTGTTAGCAAGTAGCCTGGTAGCACGTTTGTACATCAGCACAGTAGCTAGGGTTGCCAACATTCTATCCCAGCAAAACGGGACAGGAGGGACTAGAGGGTGGGGTAACCATAGTAACAGCCTACATGATGCTTTGTATAGAGAGGTAGCCTACTCACCTATTTTCTCCATGGATACTTCTTGCTGCTCCTAACAGCATCCAACAACTCTTTGTCCTTCTGCACGGCAAGAAAGAAGTCTTTGCAGGGCATATTAATGTTCACCGAAATTTGAAGCTCGCTTTTGATCAGGTCTGTGCTGCAACGGTTTCTTGCATCTGTCCACTTATTGGCCATGAGTGAAAAAATCCTCTCCACAAATGCGTTTGAACCGGGCACACTGAGAACAAATGACATGATCAAGAACAAGTTAGTCAAGTTCTCTTTTTCCGATTTTCTGAAAAACAGCCATCCACTTCTCGCTGGTCGATTTTGTGGGGTCCTGTCGTGCTGTTTCGATTTCTTCCCGGCTAGCGCAGAATTCCTCGTACAGTTTGTCCATGTTGACTGTGTCAGTCAACTTGAGGGCGACCGCCACCTCCTCCAAGTCAGAGAAAGTGAGTTTTTCAAAGAGGCCAATTGGTTTAAGCTTCATCATCACATTGTCTGAGGATAAATCAAACCACTTGTCAAAGTATGCAATGACAGAGTCGTAGAATCCCATTAAGTCCTCTTTCACTTTGGCCTTTTCCGTAGGCAGCATTTTTTCCATCAGCTGTCTGGTCTGGAATCCCCAAAAGCTGTCATCTTTTCTTTGCAGCATTGTTGCTTTGAATTTGCTGATTTCCTCGTAAACATCAGAGATGCAGAGTTGGGTTTCTTCTAGCTTCCTTACAAGCTGGTCAAAGACAAGTCCCACATTTTGGAAAAAACACAGGTATATTTCAACTGTGCCAGCTTTCTCCTCATCATCCACAAAAATCTTCTTCAGCACCACAGGACAGGCCTCCCCACGTGACCTGAAGTATGCCGTAATCGCTGGCCAGCTTTGTAAGAGACGATCAACAGCTGGATACAGTGACAGCCATCTAGTGCAGACGTGACGCAGAATTTCTCTCCACTCAATGTCCACAAAGGCGAAAAAACTACAAAGTTCCTCTCGCCGAGAAGCAGATACTGAGAAGTGGCTGTAAATCTTCAAGACAACTGTCTCTATGTCCACTGACAGCTGATCACATGCATGTTTACAAGAATTGTGAGCTACATGGGCTGGGCAATTTGCTTTCAAAATGTGACTGTTTTCACTGTGCAATAACTGGTAAACAGAGTGATGCTTGCCATAATTGACATTCGCATTGTCTGCAGCATAGGATGTGATACACTCTGTCTTAAGTTGATATTTTCTTAAACAATCCATTATAGCTCGGTGGATGCCATTGGCCGATTCATCACCGTCTTCATAAAAATCAAGTAGTTTACACTGTACTCCGTCAGATGGATTGAAGTATCTTAGGCACACAGGAAACATTTTTCGGTTCCCCTTGTTCGAGGCATCTGTGGCGACTGAAAAATAGACCGGCTCCTGCTCACCTTTGGTTGGAGACAGATCATTCAGAATATCTCGTACAGTTTTTGGACCAAGTACGTTGGCTGTTAGCATCTCGGCTTTGGTTCTTCCACAGTGGATTTTCTTCGCAGTATTGGAATCATTAAACATTGCACTGTTAAGCTTATTGAGACAGTCCATGCTGTTGTAGCTCAGTCCGTGTTTAACTGTATGATATACAGATGAAATCTCACACGCAGCAACTTTGTCATTTTCGGTAGTAGTCGTGGCGAAGAACTTGCTAATGCTAGATGCACCTTTAGCTTGTGTAGTCCTCTTGTGGATTTCTGTGGCAGCATGTTGTTTCAGGTCGTTCTCTCCTCCATGGCTGATTAAAAACTCCCGACGACACAATGTGCAGAAGGCTCTGGACAAATCACCACTAACGGGTTTAACCCAATTATACT
The DNA here is from genome assembly GCF_046629955.1 of Centroberyx affinis. Classification (NCBI taxonomy): domain Eukaryota; kingdom Metazoa; phylum Chordata; class Actinopteri; order Beryciformes; family Berycidae; genus Centroberyx; species Centroberyx affinis. The sequence continues at coordinate 136,726 of NW_027279852.1, read as the reverse complement.
TTTCTTCCCACTGTTTATTGTATGCACAAAGTCTTTTCTTTTTCGGAGGCCCCGAATTTCCATTTTTTCCAGACAAGGAAAGAGGACGAGGCGAGAGTACACGTAGGCCTTATGGGGTTTCTCAACAACTGAGCGCCCCCTAGCGCCGTTCCCACACAGCACCCAGGCCAGATTTAAAGGGATTATGCATGTAATTCTTTTTTTTTTTTTTAATGATTCAAATATGGGACAAATGACGTCCCGTACGGGAAGAACCACTTTTGACCCAAATACGGGATGTCCCGGCTAATACGGGACAGTTGGCAACCCTAACAGTAGCATTGGTTTGCGCTTTTATTTTGAGTGACCGTGCTCCATTTTTAATAATGTAAACAGTACGTTGTAATAGGTAAGCAGCTGTGATAGTTAGTAACAGCTAGTCAATGTAGTAGCCTGCTGGTAGAGACAAAGCTAGCAGAGCTAACATCATAGCTGGTTAGAAGCAAAAGCAGAGACAAACCGATCTGTACCGGTTGGAAGCGGGTTTGACTAGCTACGTTGTGGGTATGTGAAAGAGGGGCAAGACGTTAGAATACACATTTGAGCCTTCTTGAGCTGCCGTGGGTCTAAACGTTCTCGGTGAGGGAAACTGCTGCGATTCCAATAACTTTCAGAGCTACAGTCACTCAGCCTGAAGCTAGAGGAGGTAACGTTAGTGGGCGAATGTTGCTGTCTGTAGGTTCCTGCCGTAACAGTACAGCCTGATGTTTTATACTATTTTGCATGGTAGTCGTTACTGGAAACTCCAATTTTGGCCTCTACATGAATAATCTCCTTCGATATGGCGATCATTCATACGGAGGTGATTATTAGCCGGGATGCTAACGCCATCCTGTGTCTAGGTAGCGATATAGATCTAGCTCACTAGCACAGTTGTAATTTCAAGGAAACTAATTTAGGTTACAGTAACACAACTGCCGTTACGATGCTTTTTTTTTTTTACGAGCTACGTATTTTTTGCAGTTAGGATCGCCTAATAACATCCACTCCCCGGAAACCTGGATTGCAGACCATGGCTGCGCCTCCTGCCTCCACTCTCCCTTCAGAGACTCTGACAGGTGAGCATAACTTGCTGGCAGGCTAAGCTTTGCTAGGCCTACCACTGCATTGCATGGCTTCTTACATAGCTTTGGAAAATATGCTTACATGTGCCCATGTTTGTACTGATATGTACTTTTCCTGTAATTTGATGTCATAGCATTTTTTTAACACAGTAACAATTTTAGTCATGCTTTTGATTGTTATGTGGTTTCCATGAATACTGTAAGTTCACTTTTCAGAGATCAAAACACTCTCAGTGAAATGCTGCGGTCAGATATGTAATTTTGATATTCTTTCAAAAGGGCAAGGTCCACCACCGCACAAGATGGAGGCCTTCTGCACAGCCACTCCTACCTTACCCTACTGAACACTAACCCAGCTTTGGAGGCCACACCTTGTGTCTATCTTTGCACACTCAAATTCATGCAAAATCCATTATTTAGTCTTACCTGGCACTGTAAATATTACTGTTTGAGAATTTCTTTTTTTTTTTTTCTATCTGTCAAAATTATTCTAAGGCTCACGTTTTATCCACATAAAAACGTTTAACAATGTTCAGATTAATGTTTAATTCATCTAAATTATGCCAGCATCTAATGCCTTGTCTACTTCATGGATGTAGAACACAGAAAAAAATCCTGATGCCTAAAAAGCGTCCCGTTTCCTGATTTCTGTTTTTATTCAGTTTTTTTTTTTTTTTTGTTATTCTGTTTGCTGTATGCTACTTTTTAATTTTGTGAAGCACTTTGTAGCACTGATAAGAAAGGTGCTACACAAATTGTCCAACTTTTATCCTTTATGCGACTTGGATTAGACAACGATCATGTGGGCTGTTTGACATCTCACTGGCAATGAATCAAAGTGCTTTCTTTTTATTCCTAACTAAATAAATAAATAAATTCCCAAATAACCATAGATCTAGCTGTAAGAGCAAAATGTGCGATTTAAAACAATGAAATGCTGTAAATGAGGTTCAGTAAGAATTTATTCTCCCGAAGAGAAATTCCATGGCAACACACACAAACACAAATCACAAGCATGATGAATACTGAATGAGAGACACATCAAACAAATGCAGCAAACCAACTGGTGATCCAGAGAAGACACAGAACTGATTCCAGCAAAAGACAAACATACCAGCCTTTATGATGAAAATATGTGCTGTCATGGCAACGGTCATTACGCACCGTGACCAAGGTTATGAATATGGTGAGAATGGAAACAGAGGTAGGCTACGCCTAAAAGGCAGAGAAATTGCCATTTTATTAATTTTTTTATATAAAAAAAATATAAAATAAAATTGTCTAATATAGTTAAAAATCGCTCTGTCTGCTGCTCAGCCCGTGCGTCCTCGGTCACTTCCCGGAGAAACCCCAGCAGCTCCCTCTCCTCTTCGCCTCTTGGCTGCCGGAGGACCCGCGGAGGTCACACATGGGAGCGGGCAGCAGCATCTGATGGCCCTGGTTGCTCGTCAGGGGGACTGGGATCAGGGTTGGATGTGGAGCGCACAGCGGCTGACTCCGGCTGCTGGTCCTCCACATGAGTCTGTTAAAGCGGGAGGGAGCGCCGATGGCCTCCCGCCGGTAGCCTCATGCATGAGGGAGAACCAGGGCCAGCTGCAGCCGTCGCATGTGCATTTATAGGCTATGCCTATGTCCTAATGAACGGATTTCATTCAGGCTTATTAGATCATGGAATGTCATTCATATTAATGATAAATCCTATAAAATAACTCCATATAGCTAACATTCACGTTACTTGCCCCCCACTCACCCTCTCTATGCGCTGAAGGATCAGCTGGCCTGGTCTGTCCCTATAATCACATTCAAGCCTTAAGATCATTTACTTATTTGGAAAAAGTTTGACATCCTACAACAGGGGTGTCAAACTCAATTTCATCCCGGGCCACATCAGCATTATGGTTGCCCTCAAAGGGCCGGTTGTAAATGTAAGACTATTATAAATGTATCTACTTGTTATCATATTACATAATTGTCTCTGCATTCGATTATTATTGGTTTTAGTAATAACTTAATAATGAATAACTATTCCTAATAAGTATTCCTTTGGCACTGCCTCGTTACAAATAACATGTATTCACAAACATGTATTCGCTTTCCCATCTCTCATTAAATTGCCTTCCCTCTGCGTCAACTAGGGCTGACCCGAATGCTTCGAAGCTTCTACCGTTGCCATGGTAATCGACGTTTTTTTTTATTCATTTGACGAAACGTTACGTTTCCGTCCTGTACATCTCTGTACACGCGTACGGAAACGCACTGTAACCGGACATGTCTGGCGACGTGCCAGGAGATATTCGGGCCGCCACATATTCGTAATTCCCCGAGAACGCACAACTTTTGTGTACCGGAGATTTCTGTCACTGTACACCCCTCGTTAAATGTCAGGCTACTGTCGCAAATTACCAGATATCACTGTACACTCACCGGGAATCTCTGTGCACCTGCACACATGGTCCAAATACGTCCAGAAAAGTCAGTTTTCCACCTCAACACAGGTCCAAACATGTCCGGAAAAGGCCGATTATCTCCGCCCACATCAATGTAGGCCTATATTTTCCAGAAAAGTCTGTGGAACACAGGGCTTTCCTATGCTGTCCCAAAATCGGGATGCATTCTGGGACATGTAGTTTATGGACACCGTATTTCCTTAACGCAGCATAGAATTGTATTGCGCAAATTATATTCTTTGCAAGCTCTCGCGGGCCAAATAAAATGAGGTGCTGGGCCGGATTCGGATACAACAGATCTGTCAGTATATGGACATTTAACGTATAACCCTTCATTAACAAATATTCGGCTATCATTTAAAACCTATGCTATTTCTGTTTGAAAAATATATAACAAGTTGGGGCTACTTACACCTGTGGATTTTTTTTCTGCCAATGTCCGCACGTTTTCTGATGGTATGGCTTATATCCGCACGTGCCAATGGTTATTTGACTTAACTCATTATTTCCGCATCGAGGATACACCTGAGTATCCTCCGACCACGCCTTATTGGAGGACGGAGGCGAGGAGACTTGAAGGATCCCTCATGCATCTTTTAACCAATTGGAACATTCTTGATGATGGCGGCTCATTTTTGGATGCTGGGTCAGCGAGGAGACGAGGTCGCGAGGACGGAGGAGGAGACACAAGACAATGCACCCGAGGAGACTTGAAGGATCCTTCATACGTTTTTTGACCAATTGGAACGTCCTTCATGATGGCAGCTCATTTTTGGATGCAGAGTCAGCGAGGAGACGAGGACGGAGGAGAGGACGCATTTTGGCCAAATGGAATGCACCCCCTGTGTCTATGTCCAAGTGTTCCATACTGCCACACAACAAATTGTCTATAGGCTGCATATCAAAATTGTTGTCTGGGTTAGGAAGGTCAACAACGGCCCGGATGACATCCCATATCTTCCTGGCGAGGCGCAACATGTAAGCATCTATGTGTGGTAGCATGGAGACACAAGAGTCTGGTTGTTGGCCACAGCACCTCTTCTCCAGATCTGTGGGCATCTGCCACAGACGCACCAACCAGGTTGTTGTGGGACACGAGGGCCTGGCAGAGGAGCAGACAAGGAAGATGAGGCCTGGGTCCCATGATAGGCACAGCTCAGGCTGTTGGTTGACTGCCTGCCCCAACAGGACCTCCGCTACTTCACCCTCTTCCCCGTCCCCTGGTCCCTCCAGTATAACCACCTGATGTACTTGGCACTGGAGTGTAGTCATCGTCAGAGCCAATGCTCTCTTCTTGGAAGCTCTAATAATTGAGAAAAGTTGTTACTTTATGATGTCCGTGACTATCTAGCTTTGGAAATGTTTACGGCTAGTTTCATTGTTTATATTGGTAATGCTATCGTAATCTAGCTAACGTTAGCTCACTAACCTACTTAGTTGATATACAGCCTACGAGGAAAATTCTTTCATTTATCAAACATCTTTAGCTTACCAAGCAGCTCATCAGTAGCTCAGTTCAGTTGACAGGCGAACTCATGAATGCGCATGAGGCTCCTTTGGGGGGAGGCGTTGCGAACGAGTGGGAGGGGTTATGGGGCAGAGGGAGGGAGCAGAGAGGCTGTGTATGTTCAAATTCTACCTATGTCTTGCTCTTTTCTCCAAAGTTGCCTACCCCAGCTTTAAGCCAAAGAGTATTGCATGTGTTCTGAGTGAGGGCTGTTAAATGTTAATGTTTTAGGCCTATATGGTTCAGTTATTTACATCAAATCAAAGAGTCATAACAAGTACAAGGAAAAAATAAGTTGTGCACAAATTGTATTTTTCCTCCTCCATTTTTCCCATATTTCCCTCACGACTAAAAGCAGCTATATTTTCAGTTACTTTCTTCCTTGGCAGATCGGAGCCCGGTGACTTCCAGCCCCGGTGTGGAGGAGCGTCCTGCAGTCTGGAGGGAAAACAGCCGCTTCAGTCCATGGCTGGATTGAGATTTCCATTTATCTTGGCTGTAATCGCAGGCATCTTCCACCTGGCGTCTTCCTCTGAAGGTGAGCTAAATTTTATTACGCAAATCACAGACATATAGGAATATTATACAACAATAGTATGCAATATGCTCATAACAAACAAAACAGAACATGGGTGTATGAGTGTGGGTAGACATTAGGGCTGGGCGATATGGTTGAAATCAATATCATGATATATATCATGATATAGTTAATGTATGCAAAATCACGTTAAATAATCAAATTAATGTTCATCTCATTGAACCGAACGGTGATGTTAGATGTGACGTCAAACAAAACTGAAATTTTCAAATAATATTCCTACCATACCTCATTTTATCAGTTTTTAAGTAAAATTTGCTAGTCATCATCAATTCAGACAGCAGAAATGTGTCACGATATCAAAATATCTTCATATCATCATGATATGATTCCACTGAAAGAGTTTTAACAATAATATTGAATTATCGCCCAGCCCTAGTAGACATGCCTGCCTATGTGCTCAAACGATGGAGGTCTGGAGAAATTCTCATGATTCTGCTGAGCTGAAAGCAGCATTGATTGGCTCTGAAATTGGATTCTCCAAGATGAAAACGCCACTTCTGGTTTGATTTGTTGTTTTGCCTCAGTAGAAGTAGAAGTATTAGCCTACATTATCGGCATCGTTAGCTTAGCAACAGCGACAGCTCCTTCGCTGAGTAGGCTATTTGAGTTAACTGTCCAAGGTCAAATGTGATTCTGCGGTGTCATAAAGAATATAACAAAAATGAATAGTACAGTATATCTTTCTTTTAACTGTATTATTTATGTATTTAAACGCACAATATGTAATTTTGTGCCGCGAGGGGTCTCTCAATCAAAACAGTAACAAAAGACGGAGTTGGATGACGTTGTGAAGTAGCGTGGGATCATGGGCGTTGTTGTCTTCATTGTTAAACAACCGATTAGTGTCATGGTCCCTGCCTAGCCCTTGTTTTTTCCTTGTGTTTCCTTTTCCCTGTGTTCCCAGTGATCTCTTGTCTGTCTCTCTCTGACTGTCTTGTTATGTGTGGCCGTGGTCTCCCCTCATTCTCCTGGCTCCCAACTCAAGCTCTTCCTGCACACCTGCCTATAATCAGCTCATCACCAGTCTGCACACCTGCTTCCCATCAGCACACACTTTATAAACCCCAGTTTGCCATCCGCCTCTCCGCCGGATCATACACTCTTACACCGGATCACACTCTGTTCATGGAAGACACTATGATTCAGCCTGCCAGCCACACTCCAGTCCCTGTATCCAGTCCTCCTGCCTCGTCTGCTTCCCTCATCGGTTCTGTTCAGCTCCCCGCTCTGCCTGGCTCTCCTCTGCTCCTTCCCTGTCCTGCCTTGGCCCAGCTTCGTGCCTCGTCCTCAGCTCCAGGCTTCCAGCTACCAGCACAGTAATTAAACTGTTTTTTGAACTGTGCTTTTTGCCTCCTGTCTTTGTGTCTGCACTTGGGTTCACTTGCCTCCCTGTGACAGTATGATCCGGCCAAGATGGACCCAGCAGACAGGTCCCCTCCCCCCGCAACTGGGTTAGAGACGATTTCTCTGACGACTTTTTGCATATTTTGCCCGTCAAGCAGCCTTGTCTGCTAGCAACCGGCCAGCTAGCCACCAGCCCAAGCCTAGGCCACAGCAGCAGCCTAGCTACCAGCCTAAGCCTAGGTCGCAGCAGCAGCCGAGCTACCAGCCTAAGCCTAGGCCGCAGCAGCCTAGATACCAGCCCAAGCTCCAGCAGCAGCTGAGCTACCAGCCCAAGTCCCAGTCTGCTAGCTTTGGGCCTGCTAGCCACCAGCCTGTCTCCCAGTTTGCTAGCCTCCAGCCTGCTAGCCTTCAGCCTGCACTCCAGTCGGGTCAAGACAAAGATTAGATAAGCGGGTCATAGTAAAATCTTCCAATCCTACAAATTTGATTCACATTCCCTGTAAGCCAAGTATCTCAGGCCCGGCTCCAACAAACCTAAAACTAGCACTATTTAATATTAGGTCCCTGTGTAACAAGTCACTTTTAATCAATGATTTCATAACCTCTTACAAGCTTGATTTTATGTTTTTAACAGAGATCTGGCTGGACACCAAGAACGGGGATGCTATCCTTATTGAATCCAGCCCACCAAATTTTATATTTGAGTTTGAAGCACGACAGAACAAAAAGGGAGGGGGTGTTTGTGCCTTTTTTAGGGATAAGTTCCTTTGTAAGAAGTTATCATTTGGAGAATTCTCATCCTTTGAATATGTGTCGTTTAAAATGGAAATGAAATTCTCTCCATGTATTCTATATTTAGTTATATACAGGCCACCAAAATACTCCCCATTTCCTTGATGATTTTACTGAGATGCTTTCAATTATCTGCACTGAATTTGACTGTGTAGTCATTACGGGTGATTTTAATGTACACATAGATAATGTCAGTGACAAAAATGCCAAAGAACTTTCAGCCATACTTGACACGTTTGATCTGTCTCAACATCTGAAAGGGCCGACCCATACTAGAGGACACACTCTAGATCTGGTTATTACTAACGGTGTTAACATTTCAAATGTCACTGTGCTTGATGTTGCTCTATCAGATAATTTCTGTGTATTCTTTGATCTGTCTATTACACCAAACATTAACATTAGATCTGAAACTGTTAAAAAAAAGTACATTAATGAGAATACCAGAACACTTTTTATGGAAGCCATCAAATCTGAAACTGCCCCAGCTTCAAATCATGTTGATGATCTACTGATGATCTACTTCAATTCTAAGATTTCGAATGTAATTGATGCCATTGCTCCTGCTAAGGTTAAAATGATCACTAGTAAGCAAAGGCACCATGGAGAAACACTCATTCTGTAAGGGCACAGAAAAGGGAGTGCCGAAAGCAGAGCGAAAATGGCGTAAATCAAACTTTCTGAACTTGAAAAGTGCTAGGCAATCATTTTTCTCTGAGATCATCAACAAGAACAGTAACAATTCACGCATCTTATTTGCTACCGTTGACAGGTTAACTAACCCTCCGGTTCCAATATCCCCAGAACTAGTTTCTACCAGCAAATGTAGCGAGTTTGCATCCTTTCTTAATGACAAGATTCAAGGCATCAGACATGCTATTAACTCCTCAATGCCAAACAAAAAAGCATCATCACTGCAGTCTCCCAGATGTAACATGGTAGGTATGACACAATTTAATCCCATTGACGACAAAACACTCAAAGAAACTGTGTCCAATCTCAAATCATCCACCTGTTGCCTTGATGTTTTACCCACTAGCTTCCTTAAAACAGTTTTGAGCAGCCTGGCAAAAGAACTAATACTTGTAGTTAATAGTTCTCTCCAATCTGGCATTTTTCCAAAGGCTTTGAAAACTGCAGTCATTAAGCCGCTCCTAAAGAAGAGCAGTCTTGATGCTACTTTACTGGATAACTACTGACCGATATCAAACGTTTTTAGGTAAAGTTATTGAAGAAGTTGTTCACCAACAACTTAGTAACTTTTTAATGCTGAACAATTGCTTCGATAACTTTCAATCAGGATTTCGGCCCCATCACAGCACTGAGACTGCACTCATAAAGGTACTAAATGACATTCGCCTGAACAATGACTCAGGCAAAGTCTCTGTTTTAGTACTGTTGGATCTTAGTGCTGCCTTTGACACTGTGGACCATACAATTCTATTACAAAGATTAGAAAACTGGGTGGGACTCTCTGGAACTGTCCTTAAGTGGTTCAAGTCATATCTTCATGACAGAAAGTACTTTGTCTCCATTGGAAACTGTGTGTCCGAGCAGATGGCCATGACCTGCGGGGTTCCACAGGGGTCCATTTTGGGACCTCTCCTGTTCAATCTCTATATCAGGGCTATTCAATTACAAATTCAGTTGGGCCAGATTTTAAAACCGGGAAATGTAGATGGGCCAGACATATTCAGCAGCCTATTTAAAACCTTTTTTTTTTTAGCTTTTGGTAATGATAAATTTAAACAAACGCAAATTTTTATTTATTTATTTTTTTTTTTTTTATTTATTTATTTATTTATTTTTTTTCTGGTCAATTTTTCACAATATCAACTAATACAGTTATGAAGGTGATTTAAGTAATACTACATCAAGAATAAAACAAAATAAACATTATATTATTATATTAACATTATATTGTCTGACCGGGAAAAAAAAAAGGTATAGGCTGAAGCCTAAGCTTATTGTGCCTACCCATAATACTTAACAAAACATTATCCTTGCTCTACCCAAAATAGCTGTGAAACAAAACAAACAAAAAAAGAAATTATAAAAATAAATATATAAATATATAAATTTGCTAGAGAATCACAACATCATAAAACTGTACGCGTACCCTCTACCCAAAATAGCTGTGAAACAAAAACAAACAAAAAAAGAAATTATAAAAATATATATATAGATAAGTAAATTTACTAAAAAAAAACACAACATCATAATACAGAAACAGATAAACAAAACAAAGACAGTTCATAATTGTCATTCATTTCTCAGTGTTGGTCACAGCTTTTGTATCTTTCAAATGTACTGTTTTTGAACATCTTCTTAAACTTACATATATTACTACATTCTTTTAGTTCATTATTACAATTATTCCATAATTTGACCCCTTTCACTGTCACACATCTATTTTTTACATTTGTCCTTACCCTCTTTTTTTCAAACATATAATTTCCCCTGAATGGGTACCTGCTCTCCCTCATTGCAAACAACCCTTGGATACAGTCAGGAAGTGTTCTGTCTTTTGCTCTAAACATTATTTGTAGAGTTTTAAGGTCTACTAGGTCCATAAACTTTAAGGCATATGAATTCATAAATAATGAGTTGGTTGGATAATTATAATCAGCCTTATTGACAATTCTTATGGCTCTTTTTTGCAGTATAAAGATGGAATTTGTGCTAGTTTTGTAAGTGTTTCCCCATACTTCCACGCAGTATGTAATGTATGGAACTATGAGTGAGCAGTATAGAATAAATAGCGAGTTATAATTCAAGATGTCCTTAGTTTTGTGCAGTATTGCAATGGATTTAGACAATTTTGATTTGATATGATTTATGTGAGATTTCCAACAGAGTTTATGGTCTATTATCACTCCCAAGAATTTGTTTTCATACACTCTTTCAATTTCTACATCATTAATCTTAAGAGTTGCTTCAGAATTGATTTTACGATTTCCAAACACAATGAATTTTGTTTTACTTAGATTTAATGACAATTTATTTGTATCGAACCACTTCTTTAGGGTATCCAGTTCCCCTTCAACTGTATCCAGAAGTTGCTTCAAGTTTTTTCCTGAGCAAAATAAATTTGTGTCATCAGCAAATATAACAAAATGTAACAATTTTGACACCTTACAAATATCATTTATATACAGTACAAAGAGCTTTGGACCCAGCACCGAGCCTTGCGGAACCCCACAGGTGACCTTCCTAAGTTCTGAATCAAAATTATTTACTTGAACATACTGGTATCTATTTTCAAGGTAGCTTCTCAACCAGGAGTGTGTTACCCCTCTAATGCCATATCTTTCTAGCTTCTTCATAAGTAAACCATGATCAATGGTATCGAATGCCTTTTTGAGATCTATAAATACTCCCACTGTATATTCTTTATTGTCTATTGCAGTTGAGATATTCTCTACTAGTTCCATTAGTGCTAGTGAGGTAGACCGCTTAGCTCGAAATCCATACTGGTGGTCACTTAATAAGTTATGCTTGTCAATAAAGTTATCAAGTCTTTGTACAAATAATTTTTCTAATATTTTTGAAAATTGGGGAAGCAGAGATACCGGTCTGTAATTGGAAAATAAATGTCTATCTCCATTCTTGTAGATAGGAATGACTTTCGCTGTTTTCATTTTGTTTGGAAATATGCCTGTGAGGAAGGATTGGTTACATATATGAGTCAACGGTTTCGCAATACATTCAATAATTTTTTTAACTAATGACATATCAATGGAATTGTAGTCAGTAGACTTTTTGTTCTTGAATTTATGAACAGTATCAATAACTTCATTTTCATGAACTCCACTTAGAAACATAGAATGAACGTTTACATCAGAGCTGTCATCTTCTATACCTTCCTTGTTACTCGGCTCAACAATCTCATTTGCTAAGTTAGGTCCAACTTTTACAAAGTAGTCATTAAATTCATCAGCAACCTCTTTTATGTTGTTCATAGTGACATTATGATTTTTAACAAAATAACTAGGGTAATCTGCTTTCCCAATACCTTTTTTGATTATGCTGTTGATCACTTTCCATGTTCCCTGAATATTACTTCTGTTTTCCTCCAACAGTTTACTATAATACTCCTTCTTATTACATCTCATAATGCTTATCAATTTATTTTTATATTTCTTGTATCTATTTTCATTTTCCTCTGTTCTACATTTTAGGTATTTCCTGTAGAGTGTATTTTTCTTCTTGCATGCATTCTGCAGCCCCTTAGTAATCCATGGTTTGTCCACATATTTATACTTCCCTCTAGATTTTTTTAGTGGGCAATTTTTTTCATAGAGTTCTGTTAATGTAGCCAGGAATGCATTGTAAGCTTTATCTGGTTCATCAACATAGACCTCTTTCCAGTCTTGTTTCATTAAGTCTTCCTTAAATGCATTGATGGCTTCCTGTGTTTTGTGTCGTACCAGTTTGCAAGCATTAGTATCAGCTTTAAATTTAAAATCCTTCTGGAGAAGAGCAAAGACTGGTAGGTGGTCACTTATATCATTTAAAAGCAATCCACCCATCAATTCTCTATCAATTACATTTGTAAATATGTTATCTATTAATGTTGCACTGTCTGTTGTTATTCTGCTGGGTTTTATAATCATGGGATATAGGCTAATGCTGAACATTGTGTTAATAAAGTCTAATGTATTTTTATGACCATTTGGGTTTAACAAATCGATATTGAAATCACCACATACAAATACCACCTTATTATTATTTAGATTGTCATAAATTCCAGCTATATTTTCCTTAAATTGATCAATGTCTGTTCCTGGTGTTCTGTATACACAGCTTATGATTATATTTTTGGCTTTTTCCACATCAATTTCAATAGTTATACATTCCATTAGATTATCTATAGTTGTTGTCATACTGCCTACAACTTTGCATTTGAGGTCTGTATCAACATACAGGGCAACTCCCCCTCCCCTTTTGTTGGTCCTGTTAACACAAAACATCTCATATCCCTCCAGTTCAACATCAGCAGCTTTGCCATCACTAAGCCAAGTCTCAGATATTGCAATTACATTGAATCTCTTAACAAATTGCCTCAAATAATCTTTAATTTTTTCAAAGTTAGTGTAAAGGCTTCTACTGTTGAAGTGTATTAGTGATAATGCTCCTTCCAGGTTCACATTACGGTTGAACTGATCTTCAGTATAGTACTCACAGCTGTTCTTGATGTTGTTATAGAAATGGTTCTCTGGGTCGATGCCGTTCTCAATCTCATACAGTTTATGCTCTGTATAGTCAAAAGTCTTGAAGTTTAATTGCTCACAATTATGTAGGCTGTGCAAGCTTTCCCCCACATCAATTGAGTTAGTGTCTGTTAATTCCTCATCCTCAGTATTTCCATATAGAAATGGATAATCATTGTCAATTCCTGTCATCCTTTCGATGGTAAACTTCCTATAATCCACTTGATGCGATGTCTGCCAGTCCTACATCGTCAGAATCATCTGTATTGATCCAAGTCTTTAAGTTCTCTCACCACAATCACCTTTGCCTCTTCCGGTGTTCCGTTCAGTTTTATCAATACTTTACAATTCCTTGTCCATGTCGCTTGTATCTTGTTTTGCTTTTTCATGTTGCGTGCGTGTCTGGCAATATCAGCGTTTTTCTTGGTAAGGTGCTCATTCAGGTACACTCCCGTCCCCTTCAGCTTTCTGGCCTGCTTTAATAATTCGATTTTGTGTTTTCTATTCACAAACCGAATTATGATTGTCGGCTCCTCTTTGGTGTTTCTTCGAGGAAGAGTATGGCAAGCCACGATGTTTTTGCTTTGGATGTTCATGTCTCTACTGTCAAAGAATTGAATGACCTGTTTTTCCAATGAGTACAGCTCACTTTGTGGGGAATCCTCACCTTGTTTGTCTCCCACCGTAGCCCTGGCGTAGGTTCGGTGTGTGGTTTTTAATCCGCTGATGATCAGATCATCTATTCGTGAATACTGTTCAATATCATCAACTCTCCGTTCCAGGTCTTCGATCCTCTTATCTTTCTCTTTGATTAGGATTTTCAGCTGACGCACCTCTTCCATTAGTTCAAGTAAATTCGCTTGTTGTTTAGCCACTTTGCTTATCTCCTCCGACATGAAGTTTAGAGATTTTTTGATCTCCTCCATATTCTCCTCTTGCATTGCGGTTGCCACCTTTTTAGGTGGCATTTTTCTCTCAAGTTAGACAAAACAAGCAAAACACAAACTTAACGCGAAAGGCACAGACGAGCTACATGGGCAGCGCCATCTTGGTGAAATGTAGTAAAAAACAAATGAATGTAGTAAAAAACAGAAATGTTTACTGTTTCACTTTTGAAATAAAAAAACCCTGACCCAGGCACATCACAAAGTGCAGAAACATTGATGATTGTGATTTTATAAAGATGATCAAATGTTTTAAATATAAAATATTGATCTGAAAAGTAACTAGTAACTATACTGCTATATAGCTATATATAGCTGTGAAATAAATGTAATGGAGTAAAAAGTACAATATTTCCCTCCAAAATGTAGTGGAGTATAAGTACAAAGTAGCATAAAATGGAAATACTCAAGTAAAGTACAAGTACCTCAAAACTGTACTTCAGTACACTACTTGAGTAAATATACTTAGTACTTACCACCACTGATTACACATAACTATTTGCCAGTCCAGGCAGGGTTAAACCGACGCTTTTCATTGTCAGTTTTACGTGTCAGGTTTGACAGAGACATATTTTCAGAAAAAATGGGGGTCGTCTTATATTCGAGGACTAGACAAACGTGTTCACAACATCAGATATTCTTTTTGAATGGATAAAGTACCGGTGTAAAGCCGACTCCTACCTACACAGAGTGTTGCATTATGGGTTGTTTGTAGCCTTAATGTTGCTAGGCTGGCGAGTGTCTTACAGTCTGTTTATAGTGAGTCTGTTAGAGTCAGTCAGCCCTAAAAGTGTTTCGTTAGTCCAGTTTAACCTGCAGGAGTTTTTCTGCCACGGAGGAAATAAATTAATGACGAGTGAAAACGAGTCCAAATTTTTATAAAAACAATATTACAATTAAAATATAAAAATCGCTATTAAAATAGCCTATTTAATTCAAGCTCGCTGGGCCACTCGGAGGTTGCTTCTGGGCCGGATGTGGCCCGCGGGCCGCCAATTGAGTAGGCCTGCTGTAGGCAATAAGTCTTGCACGCTAGGTTAGTTAACACACTCTAAGGTTTACACACGTGATTAACCTCACTGCAAACGATTAATAACCACGCCACCTCTTAAGCCTGCCCTGACTGTCTGGCTGGGACTCAAGCTGAGTACAGTTATTGGTGTGGGAAGTAAACAGATGGACAACAAAACAAAACAAACAAAACGAAAACAAAAAAGAAAAGAAAACTAGTCCGCCCCAAGGGCAATACCCATATCTTTTTGCCCGCTACCAGCACACTTGCCAGGGCAGACTAGACAGAAAAAGAAACCCCAAAAAAACAAACTGGCAACGAACAAAAAATAGTCCCACGGCAAGAGCAGCTAGTGGACCACTGATGCTCTGCAGGAGACAAAAATTAACAATCTTAGAAACACTTTATTTTAAAATACATACCGATTAAATGTTAAAAAACTACATGACTACTTAAAATACCTGGTACGTCGATCTATTTCCTAGAGACTACCAGCCGCCTTCAACCGAACAAAGAACAGGGAAGCAGGTCTGAAATACATGAAAACCATACATGTCACACACATTCAAACCTGACAATATAAAACACTACACAGAAAACAGCCTTAGGCCTACCCGTTGTTCCTGCACTCCGGTCTTCCCTGCAGGCCAGCATGGAATGAGGTGTGCACCTGCCTCACTCCACTGGCCTGAACCAACAGTCGCAACCTGCGTTCCTCCTGCAGGTAGCCCTATATCTACAAACCTTGCTAATTGGTGCACCTTCCCTTTTTTACTCTGTGCCACCTGCCACACAATTATTCGATATTTTGAAAATTAGCTACATCCTGCCCCTCCTGCCCCCCCCCCCCGGTCCAAAATGCAAACACTGACACTGATCAAACTGAATAAAAAGAAAAAGGAAAATAGTCTATGCTAATAACTATGCTGACAGCAATACTGTACATGTCAGGTATAAAAATGGCGATGTGTGCTGAGCAACAAAACCACAAACAACGGCATGAAAAATAGACCAAGACTTGTCAAACAGACGTCATGAATAATAAATAATAATGTAAACAGTCCAGAAGCTTTAGTTCATATGGAAAAGAGTTTTCATCACAAAAGAGCAGCAGGCAAACAAAATAGAAAAAGTGCTTTTGGCCATGTTTGGGAAATACAGTCGTCAGTTGGAAGTGGGGCCCAACTGTTTCTTTGCAGACGCCGTGTTACTCTACACTTACTGCTGTGCCGAAAAAGTTTTGAGTTTTTGGACTTTTGAAATCTGGAACAATGCCCAAAAGTGGACAGCGGGATTCTAAGTGAGTCCGAAACATTTTGACCTCAAGTGACTCGGATGAAAGTGTTACTTTTACTGCTGAGGACCGGGAGATGCTGCATGTAATCTCTGACCAACTTCAAAAACTGGACATCCTAAAGGATTTAAAGTCTGACGAGCTTTAGTGAGCTTTAGTTTATATTGGGACTGAGAAAACAGTAGAAGACAGTTACCCCATGGGAAAGTGGACTGCATTGGTTTTATATTATGTGTTTCGTGTTAATGTTTTTGTCATTGATATTTTATGTTGGTGTTTCAGGCTCAACCATAAGGAAGAACTTGATTTTTTTGTTTTTTGTTTTTTTGAAATAGGAATTGGCAGCTATAATTGTAATGGTCTGGCAGATTACAAAAACAGCATACTATTTTTTCATGGCTTAAGGAAAAAAAGCAACATATTTTTTGCCTCCAAGAAACTCATTCAACTGAGATAGATGAAATAAATTGGAAAAAAGAGTGGGATGGCCCAATTTATTTTGCACATGGTCAGAGAAATTCAAAGGTGTTATAATTAGTTTCAAGAAGCAATTTAATTTTCAGTTGCGTTCCATATGCACAGATTCAGTGGGAAGATGGTTACTTTTAAATGTAATAATTCAAGGAGAAAAACTGCATTTTGAACCTGTATGGACCTAATATAGATGACCCCTCTTTTTTTGATGAAATATTTAATACATTGCAGGATATAGAGGGGGAAATTATTATGGTGGGCGATTTTAACATTGCTTTAAACACCATGGTAGATCGAAAAGGAAGTCCTCCAATTAACGCTCACCCACATGCCCTTAGGAAGATCTATGATCTTATGGATGCTTTAGATTTAGTTGATATTTGGAGATTTAAAAATCCAAATTTGATTAGATACACTTGGAGAAGGCAAAACCAGGCGAGTAGAATTGATTTTTTTTTAATTTCCTTTTCTCTTATATCCAAAGTAATTGGTGTATCAATAGAGGATAAATTACAGTCTGACCATAATTCTATTGGATTAAATCTTTCAGTACTGGAAAATGTATGTGGACCAGGATATTGGAAGTTTAATCAGAGTCTTCTCCAAGATGAGGAATTTGTTGGCAAGACTAAGAGATTCATTAATGATTTTTTTGTACATAATATTGGTACAGCAAATCCTTCATTAGTCTGGGAAGCATTCAAGTGTAGTTTTAGAGGACATGCAATTGCTTACTCGTCTTGGGAAAAAAAACAAATGTAATTGAAAGAACAAACTTTAACAGCAGAAGTAGAGCAGCTGATTCTAAACATTGATAATTCGGCTGATGCATCTAGAGAAAAGCTAAATGATTTGAAAAATAAACAAAATAAATTATATGATTTAGTGGAAAACCGCCTGCTAAAACGTTACAATTATAAAAGGGCAGAATGGATGGAGAAAGGGGAAAAATGTTCAAAACTTTTCTTGAATCATAGAGAAATCATAGAGCCTACATAGAAATCATTCTAAAAAAAATATTTCCAAATTAATTTCGAACACAGACAGATATTTTAAATGAGATAGAAAATTATTTTGCTAAGATATTTTCATCCCAGTCATCACCTCCGCTCAGCTCCCAAAACTTTTTTCCACAAAATTATGAAAGAAAGTTAACTTCTAGGCAGAAACAGTCATGTGAGGGTTTGATTACAGAGGAGGAACTTTTTTCTGTTGTAATGGCCTTTAAACCAGGGAAAACACCTGGAATAGATGGAATACCCATTGAGGTCTATCAAAAGTTCTTTGATTTGGTTAAAGAACCTTTGCTTTCTTGTTTTAATTTCTCTTACAGTGCTGGGTATTTGTCTGACTCTCAGAAAGAAGGCCTTATCTCCTTGTTACTCAAGCAGGAACCCAGTGGCCAATTCAAGGACCCTGTGAATCTCAAGAATTGGAGACCAATAACACTTCAATGTTATGATGCTAAGATACTCGCTAAATGTATAGCTCATAGACTAAAGAGTGTGCTTACAAGCATTATTCATCAAGATCAATCAGGATTTTTGCAGGGTCGTTATATTGGTAATAATATCAGACAGTTGTTGGAGATTATTGAAAATTATGAGCTGAATAACAAAACTGGGTTAATTTTTATTGCTGATTTGGAGAAAGCCTTTGATAAGGTTCGCTTAGATTTTATTTTTAATAGCTTAGGCTTTTTTAATTTTGGTAAATCCTTAATTAATTGGGTTAGAGTATTAAAGAATGACACCAGTTGTAGGATTATTAATAATGGTTATATTTCTAAGTCAGTGCCCTTATCAAGAGGAGTCAAACAAGGATGCCCTTTGTCACCATATTTATTTATAATTGCTATGGAAATACTAGCCATTAAAGTGAGGTCTAATGTGGAAATAGAGGGACTTGAAGTTGGGAATATGCAAACAAAAATGTCAATGTATGCAGATGACACTAGTCTCTCCCAACTCCATCACAGTCCTTCAAGCTTTATGAACAAAAGATTTTTGAATTTCTCTGGAGTAACAAACCAGAGAAAATGGAGTAGTTCTTTATAATAGTTTTGAACATGGTGGGTTAAAACTATTAAATTTGGAGGCTCTATGTTTCTCTTTGAAAGCCTCCTGTGTTCAAAAATTATACTTGAATGAAGACTGGTGTAGCGGCTAAGCCTAAACTTAAAGCCACTGAGGGGCTGCATACACGGGCTAATAATTGACGCGCACGCCTTAACACCGCTTAGTAGTGTCTAGGAAAATAACAGAGTCCAACTTCTGTTGCTTGCTTTGATGGGATTTTTTATTGCTCACCGTTGTGGTCTTCAGCGTGTTAAAGGCAAGAATCCATAACCGACGTGTGCATAAATCTCCATGATAAAGCCAACATTTCACCAATACAACAAACAAAGCGTTCATATGCCGTGGCTTGGCGGTCAAAAACTGTATGTGCTCCTCCGTCCAGCAACACCTGTTACCTGAACAAAGGTTCCTACCTATATAGTGACCCATAGCACAATGGTGACCCCTACTGGACCAATTTGGTGTCTTTCATATACAGAAACGCTGGAAATGGCTCCTACAACTGGTATTCATGTAAGTTACTCATCTATTGTTTCAAAAAAGATTATACCCCTTCCTACAGATTCAGCCAGCTCATATACACTGTGTGAATAATTGGATTGGAAATGTATCCATGTTTTTAAAGGAAGCAATTCAGTGCTGGCTGTGTTTTCAGTTTCATCCTCCAGAAAGTCGGAATGAAATCTTACAGCAAATAATATGGTTAAATTCTAACATATTGATTGAAGGGAAACCAATATTTTGGAAGAAGGTATTTGATCATGGTGTTTGGTTTATAAATGATATTGTGTGTGAAGATGGGAAACTTATGAGGTATAACCAGTTCACTGAAACATATGGTATGATCTGTTCCCCTCATTCATATAATCAATTGATCTCTGCTTTAGGAAAAGATTGGAAACAAAAGATTAATAGTGGGATGACTAAATTGTTAGTATGCCAGCCCGCTACAAGAAATATAAGATGGTTAAAAGGAAATAAGATAAACAAAATTATCTATAAATTTTATTTAACCTCTAGATCTGTAAGAGTTATTCCATATAGTACCTATAAAAAATGGGAGGACACTTTCGATTGTCCTATACCGTGGAAACAAGTGTTTAAATTAATGTATAAAACAACAAGACACATTTATGAGATCCTTTCAGTTAAAAATAATTTATAATTTTTTGTCTACTAGGAAAATGTTAAAGATTTGGAGTATTGCTGAGTCAGATGAGTGTCGTTTTTGTTTTATGGAATCTGAGTCAGCGGTACATCTTTTCTGGTATTGTCATATTGTGTCTGCCTTTTGGAGGGAGGTTCAAAAGATGTGTAATGCAATGAAGCTGTGTTTTCAACCAGATTTTTTCTCTGTGATATTGGGTGATGTTACAGAAACAAGCAGTTATACTATTAATCTGATTATTTTGTTAGGGAAAAGATTTATTTTTAAAGCTACTGACGTGGATTCCTTGAATATTAATCAATTCAGAATATTCATTAAACGTCATTTTATTTTGGAAGGATATATTGCAAACACAAATGGTTGGTGGTTGCTAGGGTGTTGCTAGGTGGTTGCTAGGGTGTTGCTAGGTGGTTGCTAGGTGGTTGCTAGGTTACTAGGGAACAAAGACAATCCAAGGGAAAAAATAATTGTGTTTCCAGCATTTACGGTCACCGAGTTATGATCGTTTAAAACTTAATAGGTCGCTGTAGTGCCCCCTATTGGTGAAATGACACGAAATTTTGGACGGGATAGCATAATGCGTTCATGAGTTATACCAATTTCTAAATCATAGGCCCCGCCCACAACATGTCATCAAACTTTGGAAGCCCATAACATCAAAATGGTACGGAATATCAAAAAACGGCTCGATAACTTTTGTGCAGGACAGTCCAGACATGCTGTGTGGCACATTAGGTGAAGATTGGACAAAATTTGTACGAACAGTAGCGAAAAAACTGTTTTGGACAAAATACAAAATTGCGGGAAAAACTTTCGAGGCAGAAATTCTACAGCCTACGGTTCAAAAGTTATGGACCAAAACGTAAAGAGGGCTGTTACAGCGCCACCTTTAGGTCACTTGGTGTATTTTTTTAGACCAGAGTAGAAGGGGACACTGTGCACCTATCTACCGAGTTTGGGAACTTTAGCTCTTACGGTTTCTGAGCTACAGCTGCTTTTATGCAAAATCCCATTCAAGTCAATGGGGCAAAAAAATCGCACTTAATCGCGAATATCTCAAAAACCCCACAACGAATCTCTTAGAAAAGTAATAGCACACCATTCCTCAATAAGCCGCACGTTTTGATGTCTCACATGTCTACGTACTGTAAAAACTGTAGGAGTAGCGCGCCAAACTTTTGTCCGGAAGACGGAATAATAATAAGAAGTATGTGAAACAATAGTATTGTGCTTTGCCTATGGCAAGCACAATAATAAAAAATAATAGAAAGTTTGGCCGTTGTGAACAACTTCAACAATGTGGTTGCAATGAAAAGATTAACTTGACAGAAGTCATGGGCCAACACAAAAGCCGGTGTTAAGCCACAACTAATAGACTGCATGTCTTCACAACATGTTAGTTTCTGTGTGTCTTTGTACCTTCTGTGATCTTTTGTCTGTCTTTTCAAATTGTGCTTTGACCCTGCAATTGCCACTTGGCTATATTTTCTTATTGAAATTGAACCAATTAAAATGATGAATGTTGGTGCTATAAAAATGTTTTAAAATGTTTTGCTGATAAAGACTATAATTGCACTTTTTAATTATTTTCATTTTGAACTTGCATGTGTTCTTACAGACATTTATTTTTGCAATCGAAACAATCACCGCGGGGAGGCAGAGGTGACCAGTTTTTCTAGTTGGAAAATCCCACGTAACCTGAACGCAGCATCTCTTCTGTAAAACAGCTCCCTTCTTGTGAACCACGTGACACAGAGGCGTGTCTCTCTGTCCCCATATATAAACTAGCAGCCCACAGGTGGAGTATAGAAGACAGCACCAGATTCCTACAGCAACACATCCGGCTGCATGGACCCGCATCGCCCCATGAATTTTACATCTGCGCCACTCCTGGCTCTGTGCATGTTGCACCTGGTGTCTTCACCTGACGGTGAGCTGCTCATTTGAATGTATACATGGGTGTGGGTACATGCGCGTACCCGTGGGTGTGCGCGTGTCCAGCGGCTGACCGAGAGGAGTGGTTAAATCCAGCCGGAGAGGGGCGAGAGGGGGGCAGAAGTCGGGGCAGTGCACCCGGTCAAAACGGAGGATGATGTCTGCCAAGACGAAAACAAGACGTAGATAATTGACAGATGTAATACGCAAATTCTGCATTATAAGTTGCCTGCTTGTTCTACTGAATTACAGATTTCATTAAATGAAATGTATCTTACGAGCATTTGTGAATGACAGATATTATACGAATCAGTTCCTAATGTAGACTACAGGCAACAGTTACATTTTACCTTCACAGAACACAGTGAGCTGGACGTGCAAAACTTGAGTTCAAGAAATGCGACTATGCTGTATAGGCGACATGTCCAAACTGCTGTTTATTAATGTGATGACGACTGGACTACTCCGAATATCTTACTGCGACTATGCTTAGCTCGACTATGAGCAGAATAACAGAATCTGGTGTTTATGGGTTCTGCCTTATTCGCATTATTGCCTTAATCTGTTTCCATCGCCATGTTGCCAGTTGCTTCCTGAATTGCAAAATGATTTGAGAGCATTTGACTCCTATTAATAAAATTTTGTGGAAATTTGCAGTGTCATATTTCATGCGTAAATCACTCATCAGCAACACAAGTTAACTGAAGTTAAATGTGAGGTTTGACGACCTTGATTTGGTTTCCTGTTTTTTGTATGGAACTACTTCAAAGTACTTGGTTCCTTTTTATAAACTGGATCTCTAGATTTTCAGATCTAGCGAACTCTGGTTCGGACCTTAAGCGGACTTTATGGTGTGAAAGCGCCCTAAAAGATTAACTTCAAATACACAATATCTATGAATTCTTGTAGTTTTTCCAATTTGTAAGATCAGCTGTTTAGATGACTGTTGTATTGTTAGGTATTTCAGAGGAAGCGGAAATTACGATAATGTAATTGGGAAAATATTGACTTTGATACATGCTAGCTGCTGCCAATCCCTCTAATTCCCTCTGATTCTCTGCTCTGCCTAAATATTATCATGAAGCACTTTTGGGTTTTCCTCCTCCGTTGATCAAAGCTCTGACGATGCAAAATATTTTTCTGGTGGCTTTCAGGTGAGTTAAAGTGATGCAGCCTCTCGCGGCCATTTTGGAGATCCTCAGCTTTTGACAACAACAGATGAGAACCAATGTTTCGACTCGACTGTTTCAAGAGTATGGAATAGACGTGCAGAATTTCAGTGATGCTTTTGACGGCACTGATCATTTCATCACTGGTACAATAATTGATCACACGGCTTAAATCTATATTTGTGTTTCTAAACGTACAGCTTGTCCGTCTCTTAGCCTCTGTGTCCGTATAAACCAGGAAACGTGAAGATGGGCGCGTCTCGTCGTGTCAGATTCGATGTCAGACTGCCAACTATGTGTGTGTCAAGGCAGAAACTGGGCAGGTAAAACATCTGCTGTACCACAGTCCAACCACTCTGAACTGTAATATGAAGCTGCCGCTCCTTCATTCACTATAATCTCTCTGGAATCTCTCAAACCGGAATTACAGCATATTGTGGGATAGCACCATGGCGGTGACCGTGTTTTGTTTTTAGCTCCGACAGCCGGCTCTATGTTTTAACCCATTTCTCCGTCAGCTGGCTCTACGTTTTAACCCATCGAAATCGATTTTATTTACTTTACTTATTTACTTATTTATTTTTACATTATTTTATCACAGCTCCATTGGTTTTACGAGATTTCCCAGCTGGGTTTTCTTTTTATTGGACTATCTTCTGCCAGCTCGATAGCCAAGCCGCCCCGGCTATTTGTTTGACTAGGCTCGCCTTTAGCCTGTGGCCAAGTTTAACAATGTGAACTTCAACTATGCCCTGTGAAGACTGTGTACTGCTTCAGAAAGCAAACAGGAATATTACTAACCTCAAGGAAGACATTCAACGGCTATCTGATGAATTACAGAAGAAAGACTCACTTCTGTCCAGCTTTATGGACGTGGCTTCTGGGCAGTCTAAACGGATTGCTACGCTCAGCTCAGCCGTCCACGACACAGTCCTGTGGGAACCTTCCACCTATCCACGACCTTCCTCCTGCTCAACACCCAGCCATCAGTCGTCCTGGGCAGAGGTGGTGATCCGCGGCGGAAAGAGAGACCCGGTCAGGGCTCCCCACCACCTCACTTAAACCTGTCGAACCGCTATGCGATTCTGTCCGATGAGGCTCCGGTTCACCAGGCTGATGCCGCTGCGGTCACGATCCCACCTGACCTGGACCCCTCCCTGGCAACGGTACCGGCTGGCACTGCTGCTTCTTCACCACCGGTGGCTAGGATCGATCGGGCGGCTCGACATTCCACCGTGGATAAGCCAAACAAGCGGCCCCCTCCCCGGGCAGTGACCTCCTCTTCCCGCCGCAAGATGTTGAAGGAGGCCGTGATCCGTCGCTCTGGAGGTCTTCCTCGCTCCGAGCCAGCAGGACTTCACTCCCCTCCCAAGAGCGATTCCACCTCCTCGCCACAATATTTTCCTCAGCGTCCGGCCTCGCTACACGGTAGTCGTCGCTGCTCCCTGGACGGCCCCTCAGCACAGCCACAGCCAACAACCCTCATCATCAGGGGCGTCAAGTCCAGGTCGGCGGTGACCCACTGCCTTCCTGGAGCTAAGGTAACTGATGTTATCGCCGAACTTGCTGGCCTACTAACTCTGTACCCCTCTGTATGCACGGTCGTCATTCACGCTGGCACTAACGACATCCCACGTCGACAATCTGAACTGTTGAAACGGGATTTTTATCTTCTTTTTAACGCACTAAAGTCCTGTGGAAAGGATATCTTTATCTCCGGCCCCCTACCGACAATCAATCGGGGCTATGGGCGTTTTAGCAGACTGCTTAGCCTCAACAGTTGGCTTCAATCCCAATGCACTCGTCTGAATTATGGTTTTATTGATAATTTTAATCTTTTCTGGGAACGGTCTGCCCTTTTCAAAAGGGATGGTCTCCACCCTAACCACCGTGGCTCACAAATATTGGCTGGTAACATTTTTTATTCAACCACATACAACCATCACTCCGCCTCCTGTGACCACCTTGTGGCCATTAACATAGTTGACAACTCCGTCACCGATTGACGTCCCCAGGGGCCAAGTAACTATAACTTCGGTTCCGGGTCAAAATCAGAATATCCCACAGTTCTTGGTCTATCAAAAAACAGTCCCATTGATAATTTCTCCCCCACTAATACTGCTGTTATTACCAGGGAAAGACTTAATATAGTGAAGCCGTGGATCAGTTCCAGAGGCGTCAACTCTCAGAATCTTTTATCAATTGTCTGCACGTCACTCTCAGATAAGAAGAGATCTTACACTCCCACCTCCGACCTAGCTGTCAGGTTTGGACTTTTGAATGTTGGATCTCTCTCTAACAAGTCTTTTATCTGTCATGACTTTTAGATTTTTTTATGATTACTGAAACTTGGTTGAGTCTAGGTGATTTCACTCCATTGATTGAAGCTACACCCCCTGGTTTTATTCATTTCCATCAACCCAGACTATCTGGTCATGGTGGTGGGGTAGCTGTTATTCACAAAAATCATATAAAATGTTCCCCCATCTGTAATGGCACTTTTCACACTTTTGAATCACTGAGTTTCCTAGTAAATGGTAAGGCCCCCTTGCTATGTGTCCTAGTCTACAGACCCCCTAAACTGAACCAAGATTTCATCCAGGAATTATCTGACCTTCTGTCTCTCATTGTGCCTAAATACGACAGAATTTTAATACTTGGTGATTTTAACATCCATGTGTGTTGCCCATCACATGCACTTGTCACTGATTTTATGCTGCTTATTGAGTCTTTTAACCTTATTCAATTTGTTACTGAGCCTACTCATGTAAAGGGTCATACTCTTGACCTTGTACTATCATCTGGCTTGCCTCTAAATAATCTTGAGATAAAGGATATGTGTGTGTCTGACCACAAGGCAATTGTATTTGATGCTCCACTATTTCCTTCTACCTCAAAGCCATCCTCTCCCCTCAGCTCTCGCATTTTTAACGCAACCTCTGCTACCAGATTCTCTGAGGCTTTCCTGGCAACTCACAGTGATATATCTGTCATGACTTCCCACAGTCACACTGATGAGCTAGTTACTCACTAATCAAACCTGTTTGGCAGTACTGGATTCCATTGCTCCTCTCAAAAACAGGAAGTCAAAACCTCAAGCTCTTCCATGGCTCAGTGATACAACTCGGGCCTCTCTAAGAGAATGTAGAAAAGCTGAGCGAAAATGGAAGGCTAATAAAATACAGATCTTCCATGATATCTTGAGAAATCGAATGCTCACATATCAGAAAATGGTTAAGGATGCAAGAGCTGCTTTTTTCATAACTCTAAGGTTCTGTTCCAAGCCATAGATTCTGTCATTAGCCCCTCCCTCAGCCACAGCCTTGAAGCCTCCCCAGAGAAGTGTGAGGAATTTTTAGTTTTTTTTACTCAGAAGGTTGAAAATATAAGATGTCAGATTTCACCTGCTGACAGGGACTCATCTGTTTTGTTGGAAAATTCAGCTGTTTTAAATTGTTTTCAACCAATTTCTTTATTGTTTTTAAAGGATATTGTGACGGCCCCTGCCTGACTGTGTAATCTCAGTTACTGTGTCTACCATGTTGTCTACCATTGCAGTAGCTGTTTGCAGGAGCTGATTGGTAGTGGCCATCCAGATCTGGAGCACCTGGGCCCAGTGCTCTGCAGGATATAAAAGTCCCAGCTTCCAGCGGGGCTCGCTCTCTCTCTTCCCTGCCAGCGCCTGCACCTCTTTGTTTGGCTTTGCCTTTATTTTGTTTTTACTCCGCAACACCCTACATCACACCATGCACCCACATCCACATGAACACTACTGATGCCACTGACTAACACACCCCATATCCAAGGTTATCCAGTTCATTTTCTTTAGTACAATAAATAATGTGTATTTATTGGCAATCAGTGTCTTTTCCCGTTTTTGTCATGGCCTAATGGGCTGGGTTATGACAATATTGTCTCTCAAATGAGGTCCTCTACTTGCTGTTCTGATGTTGTTCCAACAAAATTTCTCAAAGATGTCTTTGACACAGTAGGTCCTAGTATTCTGTCTATTGTCAACAGCTCCCTGGCCACAGGAACTTTTCCTTCTAGTTTTAAGCATTCAGTGGTTCAGCCTCTTCTTAAAAAGCCCAACCTTGATGTGTCTGATCCTACCAATCTTAGACCCATTTCTAAACTGCCTTTTTTATCAAAAGTTTTAGAAAAAACAGTTTTTACCTAATTATTATCTTCACTGAACCATAATAATATTTTTGAAAAATTCCAGTTAGGTTTTAGAGCATTACACAGCACAGAAACAGCCCTTGTCAAAGTAGCAAATGACCTCCTTCTCACAGCAGATGCAGGAGAATGCTCAGTCTTAATCGTTCTAGACCAGACCTAGAGACCTAGAGTGCAGCTTTTGACACTGTAGATCATGCTATCTTAATTGAGCGCCTTGAACAATGGGTAGGAATCTCAGACTGAGCACTGGGTTGGCTTAAATCCTATTTATCTAATAGGACTTTCTCTGTCAGAATAGGAAAGTCATCGTCGACCACAGCAGACATCACCTGTGGGGTTCCACAGGGCTCAATTCTTGGCCCCATCCTCTTCTCCCTCTACATGCTTCCACTTGGTCACATAATTCGTAAGCATTATGTTTCCTTTCACAGCTATGCTGACGACACACAGTTATATCTACCCTTAAGACATAATGATCCCAACTGCCTTAACACTCTGAGAAACTGTCTTACGGACATTAAGTTTTGGATGTCACAAAATTTTCTTCAGTTAAATGAAAGCAAAACTTAAATTGTCTTATTTGGGCAGCCCAACGCAAGAAATCTTATTTTACATGATCTGGGTGACTTATCATCTAACATAAAGCCTGTGGCCAGAAACTTAGGAGTGATTTTTGACAGTGACCTGAGTTTCGAGGATCAGGTAAAGAGAGTTGTGCAGTCTTGCTTCCTTCAACTAAGAAACGTATCAAAAATCAAGTCATTTTTATCTCATGCTGACTTAGAGAAGGTAATTCATGCTTTTATCTCATCTTGTCTAGACTATTGCAACTCTCTTTGTACCTGCCTCAGTCAAAAATCTATCTCACGTCTCCAGCTTGTTCAAAATGCTGCAGCTAGAATTTTAACTGGCACTAAACATAAAGACCATATTACCCCAGTCCTAGCACATCTGCACTGGCTACCAGTAAGATTTAGAATTGATTTTAAGATTTTACTGATTACATTTAAAGCACAGAAAGGTCTAGCCCCTAGCTATATTGCTGACCTTTTAACTCTTTATGAGCCGGAACGTAGCCTTCGCTCCTCAGGCAAGGCCCTTTTGGTTGTTCCACAGTCCAGGCTCAAGACTAAAGGTGACTGCGCTTTCTGTATTAGGGCGCCTAGACTTTGGAATGACCTGCCTGAGGAAATCAGGCTAGCTTAATCAGTTTCATCTTTTAAATCCCTTCTAAAAACACACTTATATATACAGGCTTTTATGTGATTCACTCCCTTTGCACTGCCGTTCGGGAGTTTGGAGTCACTGAGGGGTCGTTGTGTTTCCTGGGGGGGGCTGGTGCTTCTGTTCGCTGGGGTGGCATTGAGCTGGTCGGGGGGTGCAGCCGGGGCAGTGACAGTGTTGCGGACTGCTGCCTCTGTCTTCGGGTGGCTGTTCTGTTCTTCGGACTCTCTGTTCATCGGGAGTCCTCTGTCTGTGGCGGTGGCATCTTTGCTGGCCTTGGGTGTTCTGGCTGTCGGGCTTTTGGGATTCTCGGCTGGGGTTTCGCCGCGCGCTTCCTGCGGCGCTTGCCATGGGTGCGATTGGCTTGTGGGGCGTTCTCTTGCGGGCCGTGCGTTCGGGCTGTTTCCCACGGGGCTCGATGGGGTCTGGATCGGGCGTTTTCGCTGGTCGGTCTGTCGGAGGCGGTGCTCGTCTCTCCTGGCTCGGCGGGCGGTTGTTGTTTTGGGGGATGGGGGCCGCTTCCGTGCGTGGGGTTGCCGGGAGGCTGGGGATTTCATGCTGGGGTGTGCGCCTTTGCGTGGGGGTCTTCGGTTTCTTGGCGGTGTCGCGCTTGGGGTAGCTTTCGTCTCTCGGGGCGATGATCGGCTGGCGGATTGTGGAGACGGGTGCTGTTTCTGCTGGGTTGGCCGGTGCGGTCGGCCAGTCTGGGTCCTGTAGGGCTTTTGTGGGGGCGGCTTGATCGTGGGGTCCATGGGGGATGCCCTGTGGGCCATTTGCGCTGGTGGCGGGTCCTGCAGGGGGTGTGGGGCGGGGCTTTGCCGGGAGTCCTGGGGGCATGGTGGCTGGAGTGCCTGGGGTCTGCGGGGGGGAGTGGAGCAGTCATTTGGAGTGGTGGTATTGGTTTGTGGCATTGTCGGTGTCTCGGCTGTGTTTCTGATCGGTTTGGTGCTGCCCTGGTGGATTGGGGTATCGGTCTCTTTCAGGGGCATGGAGGGTTCTTGCTGGCTCCGGACTCTTGAACGGTAGTGTTGCCTACTTGTACCTGTATGTCAATTTTATTTTTGTGTTGTGTGTTTTGTGTTTGTGTTCTGGCACACACTTTTATTTAGAGTTCCATCTATTTTTAATTGTATCTCTGTTTCTTTGTTTTAGTTGCACCTGTTTATCTCCTGTATTACCTTTTATTCCTATTTTTTTATAATTTCTTTTCAGCACACACTTTTATGTAAAGTTCGATCTGTTTTTAATTGTATCTCTGTTGGTTTGTGTTTTTTTTAGTTGTACCTGTCTACATCATATTTTACTTTTTATGCCTATTTTCTTTTATTGCTGCTGTTGGATTTTACTGTATGTAAAGCACTTTGTAAACATTGTTTTTAGAAAAGTGCTATACAAATAAAGTTATTATTATTATTATTATTATATATTGCTAAAGGTGGCTATAAAACATATAATTGTGGGTGTGGGTGTGCAGAAAATAACAGCTGCACTAAGAAGTTATAATAAGAGACTTACTGTAGTATGGTCTATCACAACAGAAACTCTGGACTAAACAGCACCAGGCCACCTATTGTTGTATGTAATCCTCTTCTTCTGAACAGAACTGACTTTCCATGAATAGAACTGCACCAAATTTTGCAGGGTGGTCAAAAGGTTGATATAATAGCCTGAAGTGGTCAACACATCTCCCCTTTGCTGACTGTTCACATGACGTTGGTGTATTTCCTTGTTCCTGGAAAGATTTGCACCAGGTCAGGTTTTTACACCCACAGACTGTAAATGAGATCAGATCAAATGACAGATTCACTGGAGTGGTATTTCCAGCTTCATTTGCTGAGGGGAAATTCTCTTTCTCTTTCCTCTGTCTGGTTGGGGAGCAGAGTCAGCCAGCTAGAACAGGTAGGAGTTCAGGAAACTTCAGCGGGTCTTTTATCAAGAGGGATCGATTCCTCCAGTTGGTGGACACCCTCACTAGCCACTGACCCATACTGCCACCCTCAGGGGAAAACAGACTTGTATTAAGAAAGGCCAGGTCACCACAAACCAATGCAAAAGTGTGTGAGAATCTGTTCCCTTTTTTTTCTATGGACATAATTACTTCTCTCTGACATACTTATCGCCCATCCCATAGGAGTTCGACAGCAGTCGCCCGACTTGGGTCTACTTCTCTGTATCATGAGTGATGTGTTAGGGCTCTAACATACTCATGTAAGGAACAGACATGTCTCGCGTCCTTGTGTAGCAAAATGTGTAGGGCAAAAAATTGTAACGCGACGCAAACGTCTGGTGCAATATCACGCGTGTCAGGTAGGGACGCTAAATGAAAATCACTACAAAAGGAGGAACTACCAATGAAGAAGTAATTTCCTGTGTAAACAAATGGCAGTGGCGGCAGATTTGGAAGAACAGCTGGCTGTCACACGTACCATCTTCTTTTCATTGCTCTCTTTTTGCAGTGATGGAGAATGTAAAGCAGCACAAATTCCTCCACGGTAGCCATTTTTACATACCCCGCTCCAGCATCAGATTGGCTTTGCTTCCCCTTGTGGATTAGCGATTTATAACAAGTGACAAGTGACAAGTGACACGGTCTACATGCGTTTGCTATGTCAGCAAACAGCTTGCGTAGGCGGAGTACTCGCATTAGCGCATGCGTTCCTTACGTGGAGTATGTTAGAGCCATTAGAAGATGAATTGAGCCCCATTTACATGCTAGTATCATGTGGGAACCTCATGTAATTAATTAATTACTCCCCAGCCTTTGTGTCTTGTGAACAATGTATATTTTATCACCTGGCTGCAAAAACAATTTCCTCATGGGGACAATAAAGTTGAAGTTGAATTTGTCACTTTCTGATTCAGGAAAAGCAAAACTTGAAGTTTGCATTGGAAATGCAGTCAAAACCTTCCTTAATTTGACAGCAGGAAGATAGAAATGGCATATCTAGAAGTTGAGGAGAACCATAAAAAAATTACAAAATTACGAATTACGAAAATTGGAATTTGATTCACACAGGATTAGTATTATAAAGGGACCTCTGTCTTTGCCAAAATACACAAGGCAATTTGTTTTCAAAATGTCTACTTGGCAAGATTCGCGTGGAATTAAAAATCACAGATGATTTCCACAGTTATTACAAATCACTGGACGTCCACAGGTAATAAGAGTCCTGTGTGAATGGGGCTGATGTCAAAACAGATGAGTGTTAACTACAGGTCCTGACTGTGGAGTTTAAATTGGTAAAAATTCAAGTATTTCTTGATGGAAGAATTATATTGTTGACTTCTCTGCTCTGGGTTTTTTTTCCATTGTCCTGTAGGCCTGCAAGAGCTGTCAGCGCATCCAGGAGAGGATGTCACTCTGAAGTGTCAGAGTCCCAACAATGCCCCCATCAGCATGTTGGAGTGGACCAGACCTGACCTGAAGTCAGAATACGTCTTCTTGTACCGAGACAAGCGCATAGAAACGTCCGAGCAGAATCCATC
This sequence comes from Centroberyx affinis, assembly GCF_046629955.1. Classification (NCBI taxonomy): domain Eukaryota; kingdom Metazoa; phylum Chordata; class Actinopteri; order Beryciformes; family Berycidae; genus Centroberyx; species Centroberyx affinis. The sequence continues at coordinate 104,753 of NW_027279852.1, read as the reverse complement.
TTTTGTGGGCCGGGTGGAGCTGTCAGACAGAGAAATGAAGAACGGCGACCTGTCTTTAATTCTTAAGAATGTGAGCAGGAACGACAATGGAACATACGAGTGTTGTGTTGCAACAGAAGACGGAGCAAGACGCACAAAGAGAGAGACACCTGTGTGTACTCAGACTGAGTACAGCAGCAGCATCATCCTCAAGGTTGAAGGTGAGCTCAGCTGATACAGAATGCCAGAGTTTGGCTGGAGTCTGCTGCATGTTAGTGGCCGGTTATGAAGAGGCACTGCATGGAAATATAAGATAGATAATATGTTAACATGTTTATAAAACGTTTCATAAAGCTATAGTTGATAAGGGGCTGTATAAATGGTTTTGTGAAACTGCAGTAGATATTGGGTGATGTGAGTCCATGTAGAAAACTGCCTAAGATGTTTCCGACCACACGCCAACATGAGTGGGATGATGAGGAGATGGAGGCTTTTCTCCTGACCAGTCATCATTTACCTGACAGATCTGTTTTCTGCTCTTCAGATGCCATGGATGGAGGTTCAGATGCCATGGATGGAGGTTCAGATGCCATAGATGTTCAAGCCAATCGTGGACATGCTGTAGTGGGAGCCCCAGTGGTAGTCTTTGCAGTGGCCATTTTTGGTGTGATTGTTGGTGTACATTGATGCAAAATTCAGAAAACATCAAGAAAATAAACATCTGGTCAAGAATTCAGACCCGACTGCTGCTGATGAAGAAAGTGACCTACAGCTTGTCACAGAAATGAAATGAAATGAAATGTCACAGAGCGCTTTACCCCCAACTTACTGTATGTTGTGGGACACAAAATCACAAAAGAAAACCACAAATCAGAAAACAAAGCAACAAATAAGAGAGCAACACAGCAGTTCAGAAAACGCAATGCAAAGTCAGAAGTCAAACAATCAGAAAAGAAAACACAAAGTCATGAAGCAAAGCAACCAATCACAAAACATTCCAACAGTTCAGAAAGAGCAACAAAATTTCACGAAGCGAAAAACTTTAACTCAAACAGGAAAGGGCAGGGACCAGGTTGTTTTGATTGGCCACTTAACTTGTCTGGCACTTCAAAGGTAGGCAGTATTATTTTATTCTATTTTGTAGGTGTTTAACCTTCAAAATAAAAGCACGAAAGTTTAGAAATGTAGATTTAAAATTATTTATTTGTACTTGTAATGTGAATATAATTAAACAAAGTTTATTATTGAGTCATGTAGAACATGCCTCACTAGACATTTGGAATAAGACAAAGCTGAGAACCTATGTCCAACTTAAATCAGACTATTCTACAGAACCCCACATGTCCTGTAATTTGTCCTGGAGAACCGGCACCTTGTCTCTGCCTGTTGAGGTTGGTAGATTTAAGGGTATAACTAAAAAGCCTTGTTTATGTACAGTTTTATATCACTAGATGCTGTGACTTGAGAAAACCTATGATAAAGATCTTGAAGAAATAACCAAGGCATCTCCTCTTTGAAGCATCAAAAGGCAAAATACTTTATTACACCATAGAAGCATTAAAAATACCAACATGTTTCAGCCATAGGGCCTTCTTCTTCTATGATGTAATAAAATATTTCGCCTTTTGATACTTCACAGAGGAGTTGCCTTGGTTATTTCTTCAAGTTTTTTATCATAGGTTTTCTCAAGTCAAGTTTTTTGCCCATAGACCAAAGAGCACTCTCGTAGACATCTACATCATCAGTATGGTAATTTTTTTCCTGAAAAACCTGATGTATACAATCAGATACATGCAGTGCATGGATAATCCACCAGGGGAGAGAAGGCACGCACCAGAAGACCTTCAATTGAGACATCCAAAATGGACGCCATCAGTCAGTGACCCAAATGTGATTTTGCAGGGATATTTTTGCCAATTTGGTAATGTTAAGGTAAGAAAAATATTCAAATTGTTACTGATACTTCAATATGAATATCTACTGGATTGATGCAATGTATAATTACTTGGAAATGTGTGTATCAAATTAGATACAGCAGGTATATAAGGTAATTTATCTGTAAATCTGTCAATCGTCATTTTATTGCATTTCATGCATTATGCATTCCATAAAGCAACATACACTATTTTGATTGTTTAAGTAAACTAATTAAAGGTTTAAATGACATAATTAGATATATTTAGAATAGAAATTGAGCTATTTATAGCCTATATTGTATTTTTATATATACAACCTGCTGTATCACAATGATCGATGACTAGTTGAATGTTGCCATGGCTCACTTGCTAATAATTGTCTTTTGCTCATTGATTTTCACTAAAAACTGACCAATTCAGAATATAAATACACAATAATTTGTTTTTGGTGTGTATTTTTTAGATGGGGAAAAAGTTCAGTGTGGAAGATGTCCTGGAGATGATTATGGATGGCGATGCAAGTGACATGTTTTAAGGAAACCACCCATCTCTTGCCTTAATGATTAACCTGTTACTCTGACCTCTATTATTATGAAGTGTCTGGAACGATTGGTCATATCATATATAAAATGTAACATTCCTGCTACCCTTGTCCCATTACAGTTTGCCTACTTTTCTAATAAATCTGTAGATGATGCTATCTCACTTGCATACTGCTTTAGTACACCTTGAAAAGAAAAATACCTATGTCAGAATGTTGTTTATTGATTATAGCTCTGCTTTTAATACAGTTGTACCATCCAAACTGGTGTTGAAACTCAGCTCATGTTCTGTTCTCACTCCATCCATCTAAAAAACTTTACCGGAGCATCAAATCAATCAGAGGCTCACTAAAAAGATATTTAATTGGGACATTTCGCATGGTCATCCCTGGGCCAATGAGTTTTCCAGAACAGGTTACAGAGTAACATCAGAGTAAAATGTTTCTCATGTATAAAGAAAAATGGTCTGTTGATATATGGTATAAACAAAAATTACGAACTTATTGTCTCATAAAGAGTAGCTACAGTGTAGAACCTGATGTGAAGTATAATTTAAACAAAAGACAAAGATCCCTATGTGCACAGTTATGTTCAGGAACATTACCTTTAGCCCTAGAGACCGGCAGGTTTAATGCCACTCCAGAGGAGGACAGACTCTGTTTGGTGAAATTGAGAACGAGGTTCATTTGTTGTTTTACTGTCCTGTCTACGAGAACATAAGGGATTTACGTTTTAGTAAAATGTCCTCTATTTATGTTTATTTCTTTGGGGTGGATGATTATGAAAAACTTGAGTTGTGCTTGAAGGGAATCTTTTCTGTAGCAGATTTTATTTGCCAAGCTTGGGAGAGAAGGCAGAATATTTTGTTTAGGACTGAGCTGTATGATAATCTGTAATTTTGTAATGAAATGAAATGTGTGACCACTGTAACTGTACCTTTGGTGACTTGTAAACGCTTGAGGGTTGGGCACTTTGTGTGCATGACACGAACATAAAAGAAAATCAATCATACGAGTGCATTGTGTACATAGTCTAGGTAGCACATACAGTTTGTAACTTTGTATTTATGTGTTTATAGTGGGGGATTATAGTTTATAGTGAGTTTTAATGCTTAGCAATGAACTTCAAGTGCCTGCTATTTGCACCTGCTTTCTCTTTGTTGCTACTTGATGTTTGGGTGGAAGTATATTTGATTATGGCAGGTTAGGGTATATTTTTATGTTTTTATGCTGCACATGAATTTTTCAGGGACAATAAAAAAGTATTGAACTGAATTGAATTGAACTGAATACCTGTGTCCAGGAATAGACTAAAGGTGACTAGGCTTTTGCAGTCAGGACTCCTAGGCTTTGGAGCGACAGAGTCAGTATCGTCTTTTAAATCTCCTCTTAAATGTCCTTTTAGCGGGAAGCCTTTTATAACCTTTGACTTCTATTAATTTCTCAATCCTGTTGCCTATTATCTTATTCCATTTGTTGTTATCCCTATGGCTGGATCTGTTTATGATTATTATTGTTATTGTGTCTGTTTCTATATTGTACATGGTGAGCAGGCTTTAGGTTTTGTTTCTCTTTCTGCTGAAGTGAATCTAAAAGTTGTATACCAGACAATGTGGCTGAACCTGCTCCTGATACTTGTCTATTCTTATCTGGAACAAAGAGCAGCTCAACCAGTCAGAGACAAACCACAACACACCACACCTGGTGTCCCTGGCAACAGTCCCAGGTGTTTGTGTGTGTGTGTGTGTGTGTGTGTGTGTGTGTGTGTGTGTGTGTGTGTGTGTGTGTGTGTGTGTGTGTGTGTGTGTGTGTGTGTGTGTGTGTGTGTGTGTGTGTGTGTGTGTGTGTGTGTGTGTGTGTGTGCGTGCGTGCGTGCGTGGGTACCGCCACCACACTGTGGATACCAGCCATGGATGTCTTAGAAATGGCTGCCACAGGGAAGGGGAAGAGGTGTAGAAGAAGAGTGGCGGCCATCCATATGAACAACTTGGACAAGCCTCGTAAAGGTGAGATTTTATACTTTATTGCAAATACTTTCAAACAATATGTTTTACTCGTGGCATCCATGAAGTGTGGTGCCAGTCCCAATGGAGCTAGGTACCTCCATGACTGCACACACACACACACAGCTGATTAGACTATTTTGAATGCCAAATGTAGAGACAAAGGCCTCCTGTTAACATTTGATTTTGTTCCGAGAGGGTTTAAATTTAAAGTTATTGCACTGTCAAAACTCCATCCTGTTTCTCCAGCCCATTCCAGTCTTAACTCCAGGAAACGCATCACAGCTGGCCTCGGTCCTGATTGGCTCCCTCACTACAGAATAACTGAAATCCATCCAATCAGGCCAGTTTGCAGCATTTAATCTGGAAAGTGTCCAGTCAGGGTGAAGTATTATGACAACTTAGACTGTGTTTCATTAGTCATTTAACCGGCCCTCCTTCACTTCCCCTCGGCACTTGGTAACACGTAGCACCATACGTAACGCGAGTGGCCACTTGCAGAACGGGGGGGGGGGCGGGGTCAGAGGGGGAGCAGAATATTTTAAATGGAACGCACTTGCCCTTAAGCAGGCCTAATAATTAATAATAAGAATAAATAATAGAAATTACACAGAACAATGAGTAATGAAATAGTGCAGATGAGTTCATTTCATAAATATGTCTAAATCCTCTAAATTTTGTTTGTTTACTTGCATTTTATATTCATCACCTGTTCGTGCACCGGAATTGACGGACAATCACAATGCATCCTGGGAAATATGCGCTTGTGAAGTCTACATCGTTGTTGACTCGATCCCTCGGCCCTCGAAGGGTCGATCTCAGAAAGTTCACTTCAGTTATCAGATGATGGAGGAGGGGAAGTCAGACACCGATAGTCACATTCACATTCAGTTTAACTCATTCAGTTCAACTTTGAATTAAACTACATTTATCTGCAGAACATCATGAGGAATATTATTCTGATCCTGAGACAGAGGAGAAACTGAATCATAGAAACTGAATAATATGGAGCTTTAACTCAGCACTGGTCTGTTGTTAATTTGAATATCAAAGTGAGCCTTTGCATTTTGCATAAACTAAAGATTGTTTTGTGGGACTGTTGTTGCACTAGGCCATATTTTATTGTCAAACCTTATAAAGGAAAGGTGGGTGCAACAGTGCGTGCGGCAGAGAACAGCGTAAGAGTAAATAGTGGTGCTTAAAAAATTCCACACTAAAACGCAAGTAAAAGCAAATGAAAATAGATTTCAGACACTCCACCGTTTCACACCCAGTGTTTTGCATTTTTTAAAATCCTGCAGTAGAAGCTCAGACTGAGTGCAGAGCTACTCATTAAAGAAACAGTGACTTGTTTATCCAGACTGCAGTTAGACTGAATAATCAAATGAAATGATCTGTATATGTTTCTGTATATATACATGTATATATGTGAATGTGTATATATCAGTGGCAAAATATGACTCACAGACGTAGGACTTCAGTTGAAAAAAAAATCTGAAAAACAGAGAAAAATAAATTACCCAATCGGAAATGCTACTACACAAAAGGAAATAAGCAGGCCTGTTGCAAGTCATTCATTGCAAACCTATGCAGCACAGCACACAAGCAGCCTGACCGTTCAGATTGAAATGCATGCAGCCTACACTCGGCCTGTTAGAAACACCCTACTAACAGCAAGCTTGATGATTTTAAATCTATGAGAAGTGACTTTTCCAATGAGATCAAAGCCAAGAGAGGGAGAAGGTGGAGGAGGTTGCTTCTTCCCTCAAAGTCAGCCATAAAGTGCATCACTGTGAGGTTTGTAGGTGTGGAAGATTGAAGTGGAGCTGTCTGCCAGAGATGTGAAAGCGGTGTTGGGGAAGTTTTCTCTGTACCTGAGGAACTGCTGAGGGTCAAAGAGGGCAAGGAACTTCAGCCTTCTGTGGTCTTCTTTGTCCTTCAGATCGGTTCCTCAGCTGACTGAGAAGGTTGACAGACAGTGTCCTCATAGATGGAATCGAATTTCCCTCTCTCTCTCTCTCTCTCTCTGTGGTTCTGCAGAAGTCATTGACCCTGGCCAACTAAAATCCTGTGTCCTTCTCCTTGTTCTGCAAAATCCCAAACAGCAGGTCGGAGTACGCAGAGATGGAGCTGAATGTGGACAGCAGGAAGCAGAACTGGAAGCTTGTCAGGTGCGTTATATCCATCTGTGGTGTGAACCGAGGCCTGGTCAGAGTCATCATGATGGTTCACAATATATTCCAAAAGCTATATGAGTTCCTCTCGCCTTTCATAATATCTTTTTGGTCATACCTGACATGTACAGTATTGCTGTCAGCATAGTTATTAGCTTAGACTATTTTCCTTTTTCTTTTTATTCAGTTCGATCAGTGTCAGTGTTTGTATTTTGGACGGGAGGCAGAGGAGGGGCAGGATGTAATTTTCAAAACATTGAATAGAATAGGCTAAACATAATAGAATAAACATTGAATAAACATCAAATACCTTTGTTTGATTATTTTTGACTGAATATGCTTGTAATGGAAACAAATCCTTCCAATAAAGAATGAAATGAAAATATATCAAACTTATTATGGGATTATCGTTGCTATAATACTTCTGTAGTGATCTCATGTTTGGAGAAGAGAGAAACTCAACTTCCTCATCTTCCTCTGGTGTTGAGGCGCTCACGTGCTTCCCCCTGCTGGCTGGTTTCTGTCACTGCTCAGTTTATTGATCCCTGATAGGAAACTGGATCAATACAGCAGCAGGAGAACAAACAGTGAAAAGGTATTAAAAAGCATGAATAAAAAACATAATGAAGAATAGAAGTAAAAACAAGAGTAAAAACAAAATAGCAATAATTTTTTTCTCTCTAGACTGGAGGAGAGCTATAGTTCAGTCTGGATTGTTCCTGAATCCATACAAAACTAATGTAGTTTACTATTAAATATTTAAATACCAATACAGTATAATAATACAATGTGCACTTAAAAAGTGAGTATTGACTCTCTTAGGTATAAAGAAAACGATTAAGTTGATTTTAATAAACACAGTCTCAATAAAGTATTAAAAAAAGAAAATAGAACCAATCCAAATTAGTTTGGTTTAATATCAGTTAGACAGAAACAAATAAAATGAACTGAAATAGTTGGAAGTGGAATCTGGAACCAGACAACACAGAGTTTAATCATTTCACTTTAGACACAAATAAAATGAACACATTTGAAATCTGTTGACATCAGGAGCACAAACTGTATACATTTAAATTTATTCCATTTATTTTTATTCTATTTGAGTCAATTTCATGAATGATGACAATTCATTTAAGTTAGAATTATTTAAATATTTTTAGAGGAAATGTGTCATACAACTGAAATATAATTTAATGAACATGGCTGGCTCCATAAAACTGGGACTATGGAAAGATGTCAATCAAAGCCACTGATCATACTGGGACTGTAGAAAGATGTCGCTCTATTCTGACAGATTGTGGGCGGGGCCAAAGAGGCTCTGATTGAATCTACTGCATGTAATGTAGGTCAAAGTTTTAAACAACAAATCAGGTTTTTTTCTGTAACAAGTTAACATAGGAAAGCTTTGCATGGCTGGAATCAACTCCATTTTGAACAGTTGTTCATTAAACTAAATCACATTAGTAGGGAAATATGTTGTAGCAGCTATCGTAAAATATGTTCATTAGCCGCTGAGAGGCTAAGTAGGGGAGGCTATCTGTCTGACTCGTTGGCTCCAAACAAACACGTTGACTCACCGGCTGAGTTTTGAATGTTTATTGTGTGCAGTCCGTAGCATCAAACAATGCGGTGCATACTTGAAACAATGCCGGTTGTGTAGAAACAAAAGTGTAAAACGTACGGTCAACAGAAAATAAAGACTCCCCACTCACCCCCTCCGCCTAGCCAGACTAACTGACTAACAAACAGGTAATATCCCTTCCGCAACCAACACACACCCCCCCACCCCCCCACCCCCGTCATGCCCCAAATTACCGTAAGTGACGGTGAAGCAGTGTGAGCACAACACAAACACATACATGGCTCCTACATATGTATTTACATCGTATAATACTGTTCTTTATAGTCAATATCTACCAATTTCTTTGCCTGAGTGCATGTACAAATTTACTGAAATTCCTTAATTGATCAGTAAATGTGTGGTGGTTTATATGAGAGGAACTAAATAGAAACAAGATAGAAACAAAATACAGGATAATATAATATTTATCCTGAAAATAAATATACCTGTCACCTCCTGTCAAACTTTACTGTCAGCCTATCATTGTGTTGGTTTAAGTTATTTTTGCCCAATCGCGTTCTGCGAGGGGCGGGACTAGAGAGGGCCGGCCAAGGAGGTCCAGACCCGGGCTGCGGTCGAATAGTCTTTTTGCTTAGGAAGGTTCCTAACTGAGTGAAATGACCCGGAAGTACCTAAGTGGCAGCCATGATAAGAGCTGTTCGAATTCTCTAAATGCTAAGGAAAGGTGCTTCAATGCTTCCTTACTTAGCTCCTTTAGCATAGGATACACTGGACCATCCTTTACGGAAGGAAAGGAGATATTGCCACCCCACAATTTTTTGCGACGCACCGTTCAGCCGTTCACGAAAACAAACGATCATGACCGACAAGGGACGCAGATCAACATGCAAGTTACCGTTGCTTATTAAGCATTTTCCATCTTATGCCATAACTTGCTAATATGTTTTGAACTTTCAACAACATGTTAAACCCATAGGCGAACTATAAACATTACGTTGCTGTTGTAAACTGATCAAAGTGAAGTTAACGTTGTACCTTAGCCTATTCTCAGTTTGCATTAGTTATTTCATTCTGAGCGTTGTTGTATTGCAGCCTTTAGGAATATCATTCATTAATTTTACACAGATGCTGAAACCCTTGCCTTACTGTAATAAAGGCCTGTATCAGCCAGAACAAATTAAAAGCACAATAAAGTCAATATTTCAAGGTGTTAACTGAGTTGTGTGGTGGTTCTTAAGCTATCATATGCATAGACTTATAATCAGATCATAATCAGCATATCGACCATAACACAGAAGTCTGTCTTTCAAGAAAAAGGGATATGAGACGTTTTTAGCCAGATGATGTTTTTAATTCATCATGTTTGAAACTTAAGAATGATGATATGTACATTAGTAGATTTGTAGGCCTAACATGTTATGCCTATCTTGCATGAATTTAACAATTATTTCCATACAATCATACTAATTGGGATTCATGTCGATAAATATGAGTGGACAGGAGGCTGAGCGTGAGCAACCATTCTCAATGTGAAAACCATTTCCTTTCACTTTTGTGACTGGTAGCCTATATTCCCTTTTTATTTCAATTCCAACCTTGGTGATGAAGCTATATTTTTCACCGGGTCGTCCACGTTTATATAGCCTGCATGAAACTTCACGGTAAGAACACACGGGGCGAAGTATCTAAGATGCGCTTTTAGTCGTCCATCTTCGGAGCATTGCAGTTTAACCACGGCAGACCCACGTCATTAACATCCACCGTCGCATAATTACGTAGCCTAGTGTAAGTGCAGTCGGATTCTCTACATCGTGGTTGTCTTTTCCGAAGCCCTTATGAATTCTCCTTCACATCATCCCTTGACCTCATGATGTTTTCCAACGAGGTCAAGGAAAAGTGGTTAGGAATAGGAGTTAGGACGTATTTTTTTGACTATTCGACCGCAGCCCTATTGTGCAGACCCACGGCGCGCCCTCTAGAGGCCGTCTGATGAAGCGCAGGTATTAAGGTAGGGCAAGGTATTAAGTCAAGTGTCAGTGTGTGTAACCCCAGGAGGAAAAGAGGACAGTGACGTTTGCTTCTGGATAAACTCTCAGTTTCTTCCTGTCAACATACTCATCTTGCAAGTGGATTAGCTTAGCTCCGGTAAGCTAGCGCAGGGACAGAGTTTAGCTCGTGCTCACTAGCCACATTGAGCTAGCTCGGTTTTGTTTTCCTTACAAAGTGTAAACCGTGTTGGTCAGCGGACTGAGGCAGTGTGCAACAGAAAGTAACACTGACTGAGTTCACATGCGCATTAACACTCTGAATATGAGCCTCGTCCCGGCTGTGATCTTATGGCGTTTACATGGAAGGATCGCTTTCCAGTTGTTGTTTTTTTTTCCATCTATCTGTATGGAGACAGTCTTCTTTGTCTCCGTTTCCCGCCGTTCGTTAGTGGCGCCTCGTGACACAATGCAAACGCGCAGGTCTCCATGGAAACAGCACTTCGCCAAGCCCGAACCTAAATTATAACGGTTAGCATCGGCATATCCCAACTAGCATAATTCAGCCTTTTCATGTGTGGGATATGAGCTTATCCCGGGTTCATTTGAATATCCCGCATACAAACAGACTTTGTCATGGATTCAGCAGCCGGTGTTGTGGGTCGATTTGTTTCCCCTAAAAAATGTTTGGACCCCGTGAGGAGAGGACATCGAGCCTGGACGGACCGTCTGTATTCCTGGACAGACACACTGCATCCATTTGGATTCACTCAGGTTTGCTGCTCCTGCTAAATGTGTGAGTAGACTTTTTATTATTTGTACACATGAACTCCAACATGCTCACCAACGATGAGCAGCCTATAGGCTAAAGAGGTGGCTTTGTGTTTCTCTGTTTTCTATAATTCTATTTTAGACCATGTTCATTTAAAGGGAACCATGCAGAGTATTTTGTTTTTGCTGTGGAAACTGAGCGGGTTACATTCTGTGTTGGTTAGCATTCATAATTCACAGAGAAAACAAGGTGCTGAAAACATATTTTCATTACAAGTTAAGACTCTTGTTCTGTTTTTTGGGTGTAAGTGCTGAAAGCGGGGCTCATGAGTCAAAAGTGTGTAGGCTATGCGTGTGTGTTAGTGTTCACCACAGCAGTTCAGCTACATACAGTATACAGTTTACATGTGAGGAGCTACCTGTGGCTTCCCAGTCACCAACATGAGAACCTAGACAGGGAGTTATTTATTGGTAGATCCTCCCATGCATGTTCCTGTATTGGTGGGGTCAAGGTAATCCTACCACCTGTTTATTATGTGAATGAGCACATGGTTAAGACCGCTACACACACACTGGTAGAGTTTCCCTGGTCACTCCTGCTTCTGTCTGAACTGTACGGTAAGTCGGCCTGTGCTGATATGATTATTACAATAGTTATTAATAAGATGAAAACCTTAAAAACTGTACTGCAATATGCTCCAAGTACTTTATCATATCAATAACAAGACACTTTTCTTTTTTTAAGCATGTTTTAATGTAAGACTGCAGAACATTGAGCATATAAAATATGTTTAGTTTATAGAAACTGTAAGGATAATCTTAAACAACACAAATAAAAACAATCAAAAAATATATAATTAACAGCATCTTAAAAAGGCTAAATAAAGTCAAATGAGTCTCAGATAAAGTGCTGCTGTCCTGTATCCACTTTAACTCAGGCAGCAACATGAATACAACAATTTATTAGAGGGCGCCCCCTTCTGGGGAAATAAAACATCTGTGGTGACAGATGAGAGCTGGTAATAAGGGGCAGTGTCATAACTGTTATTGTTTTTTACCACAATCTATAGTAATACCGGTTATTGTCCCATCCCAAACGGTAAGTGTATGAAGTCTATAACATCCCTCCAGGTGAGCAGGTGGGGAGGAGGAGTCAAACAGAAACAAACATGGCGGATGGCGGATAATCAGATGTGATGCTGTACAGCTTGAACTCGCTCGGCTTTTTTTGCGACTTGTCGGCAGGAGGAAACGGAAAAGACGACAGGTTGTTTGTGAAGCCGATTGGACGGAAACCTCCAGAGTGAGTCGTGACATTTCGACCCGGTGGGCGGGGCTTCCTCACTTAGATTGTGCGGATCGTGTTTCTGATCGGCTGCAGAGGTCGTCCGAAGGATCTGATCACAGTGCCGCCGTGATGCGTCTTGTGTGCGTTTCTCCTCCAGGTGAGTTCACCAGATACAGATCGCATTTTGATACCAGCTGCAAATGAGGACTATGAGGCAGGTAGGTAGGTTGGCTACTCTCATTCTTTTAAACCTTGTTCAAAAAATGGGACACCTACTCTGACAAAATACAAAAATTACATATTGTGTTGCAAAACTCACAGCACATTAAAGCAAATTGTGGTATTTTTTAAAGATTAGTACAGAGGTTAATAACTTTATTTCTAGGGCTTTTCAAAACACGTTACTGAGTGCTTAACAAACAGGCAGCAAAAAGAAACAGCAAAACAGTCAGTAAAATGAAATAATCAAGTTCAGTGTAAAACTGAAAAGTCCTCCTGCTTGACTAAATGAGAACTTTTACAGACTGGCTGCTTTAGATTTTACACTGAAGGATCAACTTAAGCTAATGACCTTTGAAATAAATCTCACTCACTCACTCACTCACTCACTCACTCACACTCACACACACACCCTTGTATGATAAGAGCTCTTAATAGACTACGGTTGCGGTTACATGGCCTAGTTTTCTAGTAGCTGATATAGAAAAAAACACAGACAAAACACACAGACAGACAGAGAGAATGTGTAGATTTGTGCAGCACAGACACACACAGACACACGCTAGTCCTGCTGCTGTCTCACTTGTCAGGACTCTACGCGACACAGGACTTAATGTCTCTGCACCAACTACAACACAAGCAGAAATATAAAAAATACTTCTTTATAAGGAATATCTTGAATCACAGTTACTGGCTCCTCTGGTCCCTCATCACCCCCCAGAGTCCAGAATGAAAGCTGCCAGAGAGGCTGAGGACAGGATGAAACTGGTTAGACTGGTTGGTGGTGCTGCAGGTTAAGTAGAGCGCAGCAACTCAACTGGTAGTGAACTGCAGACATAAAGCACTGCAATTCAAGTGGGGAAATATCAGATTTAATATTTTAAATATTACATTTTGGGGCCCTCTTTTAACATAACTCTGTTACCAGTAAAACTGTTGATGGGTTGGGGTGAAGTGCTGGCTCCAGCTCGTCCCGGCTGAACTCCAGTAGACCAGTAAGTATATAGTATGTATGGTCTGTCTTCCGTTGGTCTCAGAAGTGATGCTCGGTGGTGACATCGGCAGTGATGTCATCATACTCGTCTTCCGATCCGTCATCAGCCTGGTTGTGTGCGGCTGTTGCCATGGAGACGGGAGGCGGGGCATTTCCTGCAGTCAGAGCAGAGTTAAAGGAGAATTTAGATAATTAGATAATTTATCCACCGCTAACATGAACAGAACTGATGGAGTCAGAAATCAACACCAAAAACGTATTGAAACTAATAATGATAGTGTTTGATTTATTGATTGATTGACTGATTAAGTGACTGATGGATTCAGTTAGTGTTCAGCTGTTTTTTGTAAAGTTGTTTAGTCACTGACCTCCAGGCCTGTGGCAGTGTATAGACAACATTAGCAGAGTCAACATGCAGTAAGGACAGAACACCACTCGTTAATTAGTTAGTTAGTAGTCAGTTAATTAGTCTCCCAGCTAGAGACTAAACTACTAGATAGTTAGTTTGTTCGTTAGCTAATCTGTTACCTCCAGGCCTGTGTTGGGATATAGAATAAACTGCATTAGAAGAGTTCAGATGCAGTGCATATAGATCATCACTAGAAAGATAGATTGTCATTTATAGTAGTTAGTTGGTCCGTTATCTCCAGGCCTGTCTCAGGATATACAGTAAATGGAATTAGGTGTTGAGATGCAGTGAAAATAATCACCATATACATTTAGTTTTTTAGTTAGTTAGCTACTTGGTCAGTCATTTAGTTAGTCTCTTGCCTCCAGGCCTGTTGCAATATAACAACAGCATTAAGAGAGTTGAGATGCAAAAAAACAAAAAAAATAGATCATCACTAGGTAGATAGTCATTTAGTTAGTAATTTAGTTAGCTAGCTAGTAATTTAGTTAGCTAGCTAGTAATTTAGTTAGTTAGCTAGTTAATTATTTATTTAGTCTCTTGCCTCCAGGCCTGTTGCAATATACAACAGTATTAAGAGAGTTGAGATGCAATAAAAATAAATCACCACTAGGTAGATAGTCATTCAGTTAGTAATTTAGTTAGCTAGCTAGTAATTTAGTTAGTTAGTCAGTTAGTTATTTAGCTACTTTTTAGTTACTTACCTCAAGGTCTGTTGCGATATAAAGACAGCATTAGGAGAGTTGAGATGAAGTAAGGACACAACACCACTAGGTGGCAGACCAGTCTGGCAATAGGTAGGAGGGGAGCTGTGGGAGGGGGCGGAGCTGAGGAAGTGGGTGGAGCTGTGGCAGTGGGGAGAGCTAAGGAGAGAGAAGCACACAGGTGAACATCTGGATGAGAGAAAATCCTCGACCAAAGCTTGTTAAAATACTGAAAAATATGTTCACACCTTCATTGTTGAACACTCTGTTCAGTCTAATTTGTAGTTTATTAAACAGTTGCATAGATCAACTGTTGTCAGTTTAACAACTCTGTACACACAAAAATAATAAAAAAAGACAAGGGGCTTGTAAAAAGTCCCACCTCAAAAGGAACAAATAATGAAAATATAAAGATGAGATACAGACACAACTAAATTACATCAAAAGAGAAACTAAACCACAAAACTCAGTATGGAGGAAATGTCAAAGCTAGACAAGCTAAGATTTGTATTTATAAATTTGTATTGCGGTTTGCCGCCCACAGATGCCATGACATGATCAACGTGCTGTGTTGAAGTTAACTGGTAGTTACTCACAATTTGATGATCGGGTGGTCCAGGGGTTTGAATGGCTACCGATAATTGTTGGGTTATGCTATAAACTGTTTCGGCTGACTGTCGTGTCATAGATGAAACCAAACCAAAACCCCAAACAAACAAACATTCCCAAAAATAAAACCAATCAAAAACCAGTGGGGAATAAACTAATTCATCAAACAAACTAAGATTAAATCAAACAAAATAACCAAAACACGCGGCGGTTAAAGACTGTGTCTTCACGGCGTCTTCCACAGTTCCCATTTCAGCACACCTGCCTTAATTAAGGGGCTTCTGTGAGGTCAGGTGATGCCATACGTTTGGTTTAGCACCAAAAACTACCACTAGGGGCTGCCAAACTATTTACATTGAAATAATTGAAAAGAATAGGAAATTATAAAAGCTTTCTAGAAATGGCTCTAACACACCGGCCCCTATTGTTATGGCCATTGAGCTTAACAATAAACAAAATAATTAGAGCCATAAAACAAAATATTTCTTTCCTTAAATATAAAGCTTTTAAAGTCATTGTGAGAATCCACTTGAATGACTTAAGTCCATTATACAGTCTCTCTGTTCTCAGACGCTGGAACTAGCAAACATAATTTGCTTATGGGTCGTTCCAGTGTGTTTGTACAGATCGTACCAATCCTCTTGCCCCGGGTCGGGTTTCAAGGATTCTTGCAATCAACCAAGACCCGCGGGGAGCGTTAGAGTCTGCTATCATTACAACGTCTCCTTCAATGAAATTCCTCCTGATGCGGTTCCATTTTTGTCTTTGCTGCATCAATGGTAAGTACTCCCTTACCCATCGCGTCCAGAACAAGTCTGAGATATATTGTATTTGTCTCCATCGACGTCTTGTATATAGATCTTCCGGTTTGAATAGGCCTAGTGGCAAGTTGGGTTGAATCTTGAGTTGTAGAAGATGGTTAGGTGTAAGTGGCTCAAGATCATTAAGGTCGTTTTGAAACTGTAGTTAATGGACGACTGTTGAGTATAGCCTCTACCTCACATAAGATTGTGTGAAGTCCCTGCAGATTGTTGTCTGCAAACTGATGGCAACGTTTTCTTTACAAGGCGAATCAGCCTTTCCCACCGTGGTGTGCACCTGAGGGTGGGTTAAAAATCCATGAAACACCCTTTTGCTGTAGTGTTTTTTCTATTTTGTTGACGTTCCATTCCTTCATGGCATCCTTCAATTCCTTTTCTGTTGCAATGAAGTTGGTTCCATTGTCTGACCGGATTTCTTTGACTTGGCCTCTCCGACTAATGAAGCGCCTGAATGCGTTGATACACGAGTCAGTATCAAGTGAATGAGCCAGTTCCAGGTGTATTGCTCGGCTGGCAAGGCAGGTAAATATGACTCTGTACCTTTTCACAATGTTACGTCCTCTCTTAACTTCCATTGGGCCAAAGTAGTCTACACCGAAGTGAGTGAATGGTGGATGGTCAGGCGTAATTCTATCCTTTGGTAAATCCGCCATTTTTTGTTCTCCAATGTTGGCATGTAGACGTCGACAGGTGACGCATTCTGATATTATTTTTCTTGCAAGAGTGTTTGCACATGGGATCCAGTACTGTTGTCTCAGTTTTGATAGCATGTGATTTCTGTCCAACTTGATTATGAATGTCTCTGAGCAGGATTTTGGAAACATGATGAATTTTCGGGAGAATGGCTGGATGCTTTCTCTCTTCTGGCATAGCCATCTTGCCCAGTCTACCCCCTACTCTCAGAACTCCTCCTTGTAATATTGGATCCAGTGTATAGAGTGAACTTTCTGTTTTTACACTGTTTCCCCTTTGCAATGCGACCAGTTCCTCTCGTAATGATCATATGCAGTTGTCCTCCATCTTTCTCGAAGCTTAAAGGGAAGCTTTGATACCACTTTTTTCATATTTGAAGGATTATTCATCTCTTCCACAAATTCCACATCCTGCATGGTGTTACAACAGCCCTTGAGAAACAGTGCATAGTCACTCAATCCTCTCCTGTCTTCTGTTTTAATAGCATTCCAGCCAAGAGCCTTTTCTAAGCAGGCAGCTGCTATTAACAAGCCATTTCCAAAGTTATCTTGGAGCAGTGTTTTTGCTTCCAGGTAGCCTCTTTTAGGATCCATATACTGACAACTTCGAACAAGCTCTTTGGGACGTCCTTCAGTAAATTGCTCAAGAAAAAACAAGCAGTCACAAAAATTGTCAGTTTTGCCTTCGATAACATGTTCAAATGCACATATGAAAGTGAGGTACTGCAGTGGATCTCCTTTGAACACTGGGATTTCTCTTGGAAGCAGAGCGTGTCGCTGTTCCTTAATCAACAGCTCTGTGATTTCATTTTGCCTTTTCATAATTTGGAACAGCTCACCCCTTTTCACATCATCATTTTGTGTTGTATCTGAGCGGCCATCATGTCTCAAATTGAGTCCACCTAAATTCATTGAGTGGTGAGATCTGTGTTGTCTGTGGCTTGAAGGCCTCCTCTGATACTCCATTTGTGAGGATTTTCTTTGCGTTCCCAGTCCTTCACCACTAGAGGCATCATGATCCAATTCCCTCAATGAATGTTGAGATTGGCAGGGTTCTTTTGAAGATGTTGCTCCATAATTAGTATCCTCACCATCATCATCATTGCCACCGTCATCATTTTCCGATTCTTCCTCGGGGTTGGACCATTCTTTCATTGCCTTTTGTTTTACAGCAAAGTCTCTTTCCTCCAATTTTTCCAATGTCTGTATTCTTTTAGTAGTTGCAGCAATATCAGTTTCAAGGGCTAGTTTTTCGTTTTCAGCTTGTAGCTTTGTCTCTTCTCTTTCCAAAGCATGTTTTTTCTCTAAAGCAGCAGCTCGTGCAAAAAGTGCTGCCCTCTCAGCCTCGGCCTTTCTGCGGGCAGAGGAAGCTGTAGAGGACTTGCTGCTGGATGAGTAATGACTACCTTTTCTGGATCTACTAATCATTCCAACAGAAACTGTAGAAATATCCTTATGTCGAGTTTCAGTGGAAGGTTCAGGCGTGTCTTGAATGCAAGCTGAAGCTTTAACAACCCATTTCTTTACTGCATCTTGGAAATCCTTGAAATAGTGCAACTTGGGTAAATACCAGTCATTATGGTCACCCTGTTTTTCCTCTTCAGACATAATTTCTTGTGTTGAATAATGCAAGGTTGTGAATTCACTTATAAGATCATCAAACACTGATTTAAGTTGTTGCACTTCCTTAATGTTTATATAATCAATCAAGAGAGGTTCAATACAATTTCTTTTGCTGGTCAACTTTCCAAGCTTTGCTTTCCTTGCATTTAGCAATTTAGTAAGCTGGGCCTCCACTGCCTTCTCAGTAACCTTGACAGTCCTTTTCTCATTGGCTGCCTCTGCATTCTCATTGATAGGCTCGATTTCATTTTTAGAATTATCTTTTTTCTCAGCCATTGTAGCTTAATTCCAACATTCCACTTTGCCCAGATAAATATCAAACAATGTGATTGAATAGAAGTTGATTCAAGGTTGAACAGAATGTCGTTCTTAACTCTGTATTCACGGCTACGTTTCTTTTACTCGTACAGCGCAGAGCGCACTGCCAGGAATAGGCTTATATAACGTTGTTTCCGACTTTAAATAGTAGCGTGATTCGTTACATCCACAATACTGCAGCAAAGCGATTGAATGTAGAAAAGAAATGTAATATCCACAATCCATACGGTATAATCCGTTCCACAGAATTCCACCAGTTTATCACATTATCTTCAGAACAATTCAGTGCAAGCCGTAGTGATAATCGTCCAGTTAGAGAAATTATTTAAGACAAATTCAGTCCTTTTATTTCCATAAAGAGTCGTCATCCACACTTCATAGTTAATTCTTATTTGCTTTCCACATTGACGTTAACTCTTTTCTTCCATTCATGTCATATTGTTGAGAGTCTTCAACTATATTGCGGCTTGCCGCCCACAGACGCCATGACATGATCAACGCGCTGTGTTGAAGTTAACTGGTAGTTATTTACAGTTTGATGATCCACGGAGTTCGGGTGGTCCAGGGGTTTGAATGGCTACCGATAATTGTTGGGTTAGGCTATAAACTGTTTCGGCTGACTGTCGTGTCATAGATGAAACCAAACCAAAACCCCAAACAAACATTCCCAAAAATAAAACCAATCAAAAACCAGTGGGGAATAAACTAATTCATCAAACAAACTAAGATTAAATCAAACAAAATAACCAAAACACGTGGCGGTTAAAGACTGTGTCTTCACAGCGTCTTCCACAGTTCCCATTTCAGCACACCTGCCTTAATTAAGGGGCTTCTGTGAGGTCAGGTGATGCCATACGTTTGGTTTAGCACCAAAAACTACCACTAGGGGCTGCCAAACTATTTACATTGAAATAATTGAAAAGAATAGGAAATTATAAAAGCTTTCAAGAAATGGCTCTAACAAAGTGTTTATAAAAAGTCCCACCAGAGTAACGTCCTCACCTCTCACTCTCAGACTCTTAGACTCTCCAAGACCAGAGATGTGACACTTGTAGAGGCCTTCATCAGACTTGGAAACATGGTGGATGGTCATCTGTCCTGTAGGCTCGGTCCTGATGAGGGAGCCATCTTTATAGAAATCAGCTGGGAGGTTGGAGGGAGTCTTGGTTGTACAGTTCAGAGTCACAGCAGCTCCCTCCATCACAGGAAGGACAGGACTCTGCAGGATCACAACTGAACACAGAGACACACTACATGATTTAATCCATTTACAGACAGCTTCATCAATACTAATACCACCTGAACACAGAGACACACTACATGATTTAATCCATTTACAGACAGCTTCATCAATACTAATACCATCTGAACACAGACACACTACATGATTTAATCCATTTACAGTTAGCTTCATCAATACTAATACCATCTGAACACAGAGACACACTACATGATTTAATCCATTTAGAAACAGAAAGACATTGATAATGAATATGCATTTATTTAGTTATTCGCTAAATGCTGTATGGACTTACCAGTGACAGTGATGTTGACGGTGTTGCTGGTTGCTCCCTCTCTGGACTCACACCAGTAAAATCCACTGTCTGTTTGGACTGCATAACTGATGTTACAGGAAGAACCTGTTGATTTTCCCCAGTCAACTCCACACTCAGTTGTCTTTCCTCTGGTCGTCCTCCTCACCGTCCATCCAGCAGAGCTGTCGTCCTCCTCACAGCTCAGAGAGAGAAACTCTCCACGAAAAAACTGAGATCTACTGGGACTCACAGTCAGAGGGGCTGGTGGTAATTGGGGGGAAGGAGGGCAGAGGGGGGTTAATTTCTGTGCCGTTTTTGACTGAACTGATCATTTCATCACTGATCCATCTGACTGATTTAGTGTTTAGATAATGTCAGCTTGTTAGCTAGCTTAACATAGCATCCGGTCAGCTAACCATCACTGTCTTGTTAGCACATCTGATTAGCACACTAGCTAATGTATCTAGTAGCAGTTAGTGTTGGCAGTGGCTAGTAGTCACATGTTACCATTAGCATCAGTTGCTTTGCTAAATTAGCCTGCTGGCTGTGGGGGCGTGTCCGACGCCGGTGAGTCCATCTCTAACTGTAAAGATGTTCTTTGTTCTTCTGTCCATGAGAAGATTGCTCTCTCAAAGACAAGTTGGGAGAATGTTCTCCACAAGTACTACAATAATTACTATTATTACTAGCCTATTAGTACTACAATATTTTCTTTTATTGCTGCTGTTGGATTTTATTGTATGTAAAGCACTTTGTAAACATTGTTTTTAGAAAAGTGCTATACAAATAAAGTTATTATTATTATTACAATCACCTACTGTAAAGCCATTGGCTGTGCATTGAAAGGTCAGTGACTGAAAACCTCTCTCCATAGAACTCAATGGCCGAGGCGCACACAAAATATTCGTTGTAAATGTCAATCACATCAGTGTCAGGTCTCACCCTAAACTCTGCCCAAATTCCCAAACTATCCAAAACACTAGCTTTCTATCAGTGTTTCCTACAAAATGCCAATCATAACTGTTTGGGACTGTCATGGGTGAAGTGTACCAACCTTGTGTGGGTCTGCAGCACAGCAACATGGTCAGCACTAGAGAGAGAGAGAGAGAGAGAGTAAACTTTATTGTCCCCGAGGGGAAATTTGTCTTGGGCACAGTGCTACAATCCGTTGCTTCACATAAAAAAAAACATCACAAAATATGAGAAGCGTTTGAAACAGTTGCTTCACATAAAAATCATCATAAAGACATACATTTGACATTGACAGCACGACTGCTTAAAAAAGAAACTAGGAATTAAAGTGCAAAAGTGCTAAGTGCTAAAGTGCTTGTGTATTTATTGCACATTGCTCTATTGCACTAAGATTTAGCATTAGAGTTCAGCAGCTTGATGGAGGCTGGAACAAACGATAGCTTCAAGCGGTTTGATTTGCACTTCCTGATGGCAGAGGTTCGTATTCAGAGAAGAGAGGATGCACTAAAGAGAAATGAGACTCAGGTTGGTTTGAGGTTTTGCACATAGTTAGACAACTTAGAAAACTGAAAGACCCAGTGCTGTAGTGCACCCAAAACATCTATAATATCTTCCATCCTTCAAATGAATTGTACTTTGTGTTACAGGATATTAATTTGGCTATACTGTGTAACTGCAGTACTAATACAGGATGAATACATTAAGGAGGCTTTCTATAGTGGCTGCCACTGTAGCTCTCAGACTCCAAAAATCAGCTGGTAGTGGACTGATGTTTGCCTTTCATAAATGTGACTACACCAATTTACCATCTAATCCTCTGTGATCTGAGAAACAGCACTGACCCCAGACCAAAGCTCTGACTAGTCACTCATCAGCATTGTTTTTTATTATCTATAGCTTATTCTTAGCTGCCCAGTTTCCCCCTGGGGATCAATAAAGTCCATCTTGTCTTTCATGCATATCATCCCCTCTATTACCTATTAGTGCCACCCAACAAAGCAGAAATGTCGTAAAAAATATTTTTGAAGAATGGGGCAAACACATCGACACACATTCTCTCTCACACACCCACACAGATTCTACTTACAGAGCAGCCATTGTGGAGATGTGCCCCCCATTCTCGGTGATATGAGATCAACGCTGAATTTTATCAGTCACACCATATAAAACCTGCCCTGTTCTTCATATGTGTGACTATATATCGGAGTGTCGTGGTTTTCTCTGCAGCAGCTACTAGGAAACAGGTCGAATTTGATTTGATAACACATAAGTGAAGTGACAAAACCACAGTGATAAAAACACAGGAAGAAGACATGCAAATGAGAAAAAAAACCCACAAGGGGCTTATAAAGCATCTCCTCTCAAAATGAATGAGAGAAAGAAACAAAATCAAGAAAGATGACAAGCAAAGACACAACTGACACCAGAATCTAAACAACAGACCACAACATGGTGGAACCACAGTAGAACAACCAGGCATAGCTGCAAGATGCATTAAATTACAATTAAACTAAACCTGATGGAGCAAATGGGGGGAAACAGGGGAGGTGAGAGAGTGAGAGAGAATTGAACAGACGGTTAATTTCTGTGCTGTTTTTGACTGAACTGATCATTTCATCATTGATCCATCTGATTGATTTTGTGTTTAGATAATGTCAGCTCGTGAGTTAGCTAACGGTAGTATCTGGTCAGCTAACCATCACTGTCTTGTTGTTAACATATCTGATTAGCACACTAGCTAACATAGCTAGTAGCAGCTAGCATTAGTAGTGGCTAGTAGTCACACATGTAAACGGGTGGTAATTTATCATCACACATGTAAACGGGTGGTAATTTATCACTCAGTCACGTTCAGAGGTGGGTCAGCCTGTCAGTCATTGCCAGGCTGCCAATCACAGTTGTATCCTCTGTTTGTTAAATTGGAGACTTACAGAAATAACCAGCATCTTCCTGGAGCTGAGGCCTGTGGCACTGCTGAAAGGAAGTGAACAGGAAGTGATTTTGTACCTGCCTCTCTTTGTTTTTACCACAACAACATGGTCATCAAGAGCTAAATACACTCTATAACTGAAGACTATCAAACTACATCACTCCTCTATGGACACTACTGTATACACTGTCAAACTATATCATGGTTTACAAAATAATTTTCTTCAAATCATGTCTGTTCTTTGTTAAGCATCTAAATAATAAGTTGCATTACTGGAAATGTATTTAATCTATTAGTTTACATGGACTGCTGCCATACAGTGATGTATGGTGATATATATACTGTATACAGTAAATTATTTTTATGATGGTAAGACAACATACATCACATTGTTGTATCAGCAGTGTTTCTATGTAAAATGCTATAAGCTGTTTACTAATGATACTGTATTCTATGTAATGTGCTATAAACAATGTTTTCTGATGTTACTGTTTTCAATGTATACAATATGCTATCAGCTGTTTGCTAATATTTCTGTATTCTCCATAGAAGAGATGAAGGCAGGCTAATCGACTAGAGATCACATTGTAATAAACTGATTATTAATTAATAAACTGATCATTAATGAAAGAACTAATTATTAATTAGATCTTTGTGTCATTGTGAAACTGGACCCAACCTTGACTTGTTACAGATAAAAAAAAAAAACCCTGTAAGAGGAGGTGAGGAGGTAGAGCTCAGTCAGGAAGAAGAGATGTCAACACACATACTGTACACACACACACACACACACACACACACACACACACACACACACACACGCACACACCTTTTGGCACCTCAAGAACTATATGTATAACTCAAATGTCTGAGTTTACAAAACTATTCCTACAATGTGAAATCCACCTAATACTACTACTACTAATAATAATAATAACGATGAAAATAATCCTCATTATAATGATAATAATAAGCTTTATTTATATAGCACTTATCTAAATGCAGACTGGGTAGTAGATTTAGTAGTACTGGTACTGTACCAATAGGACCAGTACAGGTACAGTACTGGTCCAGTTATTTCTGTACTGGTTACACACCAGTATCTGTCCCATTAAATAAGATATGGACTGTTCTGTCATCCTGCTGACTGGAAAGTGGCTCTTTGCTGACATTTAGTGGTGTAAATTGACAATTGCCCCAATTTGTATTAGGCTTGATTGTGGATGATGGACACATTTGGAACAAATCAGTTCAGAATCAGAATCAAGTTTATTGCCAAGTAAGTTTTCACAGTACAAGGAATTTGCTTTGGTATGGAGGTGCATACAATAAACATAAACGTGGAGAAAAATAATAAAATAAAATAATAATAATAATAATTATAAAATAAAAATATAATACAAATATAATAAGAAATATAAAAATATGTACAATGTATATGTGCAATATAACTCTTATGGGTATGTGCAACATATTTACCAGAGCATATGCAAAGGTATGGAGTATAGGGGGGGGATAGGGGTCTGTGTCAGTGGGGGTCCCGGGGCTTGTTGATGAGGGCAGCTGCAGACGGGAAGAAACTGTTCTTGTGGTGTGAGGTTTTGGTCCTGATGGACCGCAGCCTCCTGCCAGAGGGGAGCGTTTTAAAAAGTTTGTGTCCAGGGTGGGAGGGGTCGGCCACAATCTTTCCTGCTCGACTCAGGGTCCTGGAGGCGTACAGGTCCTGGAGGGAAGGTAGATTGCAGCCAATCACCTTCTCAGTGGAGCGAATGATACGCTGCAGTCTGCCCTTGTCCTTTGCAGTGGCAGCAGAGTATCAGATGGTGATGGAAGAGGTGAGGATGGACTCAATGATGAAGGAGTAGAAGTGCACCATCATCATCTTCGGCAGGTTGAACTTCCTCAGCTGCCGCAGGAAGTACATCCTCTGTTGTGCTTTTTTGGTGAGGGAGCTGATGTTCAGCTCCCACTTGAGGTCCTGGGTGATGATGGAGCCCAGGTGGTCCAGGTGGTCGATCTCCTGCCTGTAGGCTGACTCATCCCCACCAGAGATGAGCCCAATGAGGGTGGTGTCGTCCGCAAACTTCAGGAGCTTGACAGACTGATGACTGGAGGTGCAGCTGTTGGTGTACAGGGTGAAGAGTAGAGGGGAAAGAACGCAGCCTTGAGGGGAACCGGTGCTGATGGTCTGGGAGTCAGAGACGTGTTTTCCCAGCTTCACATGCTGCTTCCGGTCCGACAGAGTCTGTGATCCACCTGCAGGTGGAGTCAGGCACACTCAGCTGGGAGAGCTTGTCCTGTAGCAGAGCCGGGATGATTGTGTTGAAGGCTGAGCTGAAGTCCACAAACAGGATCCTGGCGTAGGTTCCTGGGGAGTCCAGGTGCTGGAGGATGAAATGGAGGGCCATGTTTATTGCGTCGTCTACAGACCTGTTGGCTCTGTAGGCGAACTGCAGGGGGTCCAGGAGTGGGTCAGTGAAGTTTTTGAGGTGTGACAGCACAAGGCGTTCAAATGACTTCATCACCACAGAGGTCAGGGCAACGGGTCTGTAATCATTAAGTCCTGTCAAAGTTCAAAGTTAGTCATATTAGTTTATTGATTATTTACTATTAACAAATTATTCTTTAGGCTACTTTAAAACCAGGAAAACAGATTATTTGTGCTATGTTGATCACTGCAGGGCAGTTTCTGTCTTGTTGAAGTTGTCTCCTGAATGGGAAAGCTTGGGCATCCGGCTAAGAGAGAAACAGACCATATCAATGGTCAAGAAACAAGAATTGCACAATACATTCACATGTAACACACACACACACACACACACACACACACACACACACACACACACACACACACACGGTGGTAGGAGAGTGAGTGGGAGGAGAGCGCGTGTGCGAGGAGAAAATACATTTTTGCTAGCAAGAAACTAGTTTGCCACACATTAAAACAATAAATTGCTTACGTTTACCAATCTCGATAGCCATTTATCAATCTCAATAGCTAGTAAGCTAATGTTATGCTAACGTTAGCGTAAAATGCTAGTATGCCATAACAGCGAGTCGTCTAATTTAGCTAACGGTTAACGTAAACGAAGTCAACTTGAGTGAAACTAGATAGATTCACTAGATCACTGCCTAAACTAAAGTCTCGAGTCATATTTTATGGGGTAACTCTTTGCACTTGCGCCGATAAGCGAGAGTTTACAAAACGGGTTAGTGCCAGATTTTGAATGGAGTTTATCGTGTTGGACCGTATGGAGGTGAGTTGAGTGTATCTGAGGCTTAACTTATCTGTGTGACAGGGAAAGTGTCCTGGACACGTTTTTTAACACTGAAAACCTGAACGGAATTCTTACTGTTTATTGCTTCCCATTATATAAATACTTGGTTTTTGATATAGCAGTTGTTTATGCATGAGGAAACTGGATGAAGTTGTCAACATCACTAAACGCACCCCTTTGATACCCATGCTTGTTGGCCGTGGTTGGTCATTGCAGTGAAGTGTTGCCACTGTATTAAAGCTAGGGTAGGCAACTTTATTTTACTGTTATTTGGCCAAAATGTCATATAATTATGTCATACACCTCCCTCTATCTATAATTCAAGCACTCTGATAGAAACCGGGCACACTGAGAACAAATGACATGATCAAGAACAAGTTAGTCAAGTTCTCTTTTCCGATTTTCTGAAAAACAGCCATCCACTTCTCGCTGGTCGATTTTGTGGGGTCCTGTCGTGCTGTTTCGATTTCTTCCCGGCTAGCGCAGAATTCCTCGTACAGTTTGTCCATGTTGACTGTGTCAGTCAACTTGAGGGCGACCGCCACCTCCTCCAAGTCAGAGAAAGTGAGTTTTTCAAAGAGGCCAATTGGTTTAAGCTTCATCATCACATTGTCTGAGGATAAATCAAACCACTTGTCAAAGTATGCAATGACAGAGTCGTAGAATCCCATTAAGTCCTCTTTCACTTTGGCCTTTTCCGTAGGCAGCATTTTTTCCATCAGCTGTCTGGTCTGGAATCCCCAAAAGCTGTCATCTTTTCTTTGCAGCATTTTTGCTTTGAATTTGCTGATTTCCTCGTAAACATCAGAGATGCAGAGTTGGGTTTCTTCTAGCTTCCTTACAAGCTGGTCAAAGACAAGTCCCACATTTTGGAAAAAACACAGGTATATTTCAACTGTGCCAGCTTTCTCCTCATCATCCACAAAAATCTTCTTCAGCACCACAGGACAGGCCTCCCCACGTGACCTGAAGTATGCCGTAATCGCTGGCCAGCTCTGTAAGAGACGATCAACAGCTGGATACAGTGACAGCCATCTAGTGCAGACGTGACGCAGAATTTCTCTCCACTCAATGTCCACAAAGGCGAAAAAACTACAAAGTTCCTCTCGCCGAGAAGCAGATACTGAGAAGTGGCTGTAAATCTTCAAGACAACTGTCTCTATGTCCACTGACAGCTGATCACATGCATGTTTACAAGAATTGTGAGCTACATGGGCTGGGCAATTTGCTTTCAAAATGTGACTGTTTTCACTGTGCAATAACTGGTAAACAGAGTGATGCTTGCCATAATTGACATTCGCATTGTCTGCAGCATAGGATGTGATACACTCTGTCTTAAGTTGATATTTTCTTAAACAATCCATTATAGCTCGGTGGATGCCATTGGCCGATTCATCACCGTCTTCATAAAAATCAAGTAGTTTACACTGTACTCCGTCAGATGGATTGAAGTATCTTAGGCACACAGGAAACATTTTTCGGTTCCCCTTGTTCGAGGCATCTGTGGCGACTGAAAAATAGACCGGCTCCTGCTCACCTTCGGTTGGAGACAGATCATTCAGAATATCTCGTACAGTTTTTGGACCAAGTACGTTGGCTGTTAGCATCTCGGCTTTGGTTCTTCCACAGTGGATTTTCTTCGCAGTATTGGAATCATTAAACATTGCACTGTTAAGCTTATTGAGAAAGTCCATGCTGTTGTAGCTCAGTCCGTGTTTAACTGTATGATATACAGATGAAATCTCACACGCAGCAACTTTGTCATTTTCGGTAGTAGTCGTGGCGAAGAACTTGCTAATGCTAGATGCACCTTTAGCTTGTGTAGTCCTCTTGTGGATTTCTGTGGCAGCATGTTGTTTCAGGTCGTTCTCTCCTCCATGGCTGATTAAAAACTCCCGACGACACAATGTGCAGAAGGCTCTGGACAAATCACCACTAACGGGTTTAACCCAATTATACTTTTCTTCCCACTGTTTATTGTATGCACAAAGTCTTTTCTTTTTCGGAGGCCCCGAATTTCCATTTTTTCCAGACAAGGAAAGAGGACGAGGCGAGAGTACACGTAGGCCTTATGGGGTTTCTCAACAACTGAGCGCCCCCTAGCGCCGTTCCCACACAGCACACAGGCCAGATTTAAAGGGATTATGCATGTAATTCTTATTATTTTTTTTAATGATTCAAATATGGGACAAATGACGTCCCGTACGGGAAGAACCACTTTTGACCCAAATACGGGATGTCCCGGCTAATACGGGACAGTTGGCAACCCTAACAGTAGCATTGGTTTGCGCTTTTATTTTGAGTGACCGTGCTCCATTTTTAATAATGTAAACAGTACGTTGTAATAGGTAAGCAGCTGTGATAGTTAGTAACAGCTAGTCAATGTAGTAGCCTGCTGGTAGAGACAAAGCTAGCAGAGCTAACATCATAGCTGGTTAGAAGCAAAAGCAGAGACAAACCGATCTGTACCGGTTGGAAGCGGGTTTGACTAGCTACGTTGTGGGTATGTGAAAGAGGGGCAAGACGTTAGAATACACATTTGAGCCTTCTTGAGCTGCCGTGGGTCTAAACGTTCTCGGTGAGGGAAACTGCTGCGATTCCAATAACTTTCAGAGCTACAGTCACTCAGCCTGAAGCTAGAGGAGGTAACGTTAGTGGGCGAATGTTGCTGTCTGTAGGTTCCTGCCGTAACAGTACAGCCTGATGTTTTATACTATTTTGCATGGTAGTCGTTACTGGAAACTCCAATTTTGGCCTCTACATGAATAATCTCCTTCGATATGGCGATCATTCATACGGAGGTGATTATTAGCCGGGATGCTAACGCCATCCTGTGTCTAGGTAGCGATATAGATCTAGCTCACTAGCACAGTTGTAATTTCAAGGAAACTAATTTAGGTTACAGTAACACAACTGCCGTTACGATGCTTTTTTTTTTTTACGAGCTACGTATTTTTTGCAGTTAGGATCGCCTAATAACATCCACTCCCCGGAAACCTGGATTGCAGACCATGGCTGCGCCTCCTGCCTCCACTCTCCCTTCAGAGACTCTGACAGGTGAGCATAACTTGCTGGCAGGCTAAGCTTTGCTAGGCCTACCACTGCATTGCATGGCTTCTTACATAGCTTTGGAAAATATGCTTACATGTGCCCATGTTTGTACTGATATGTACTTTTCCTGTAATTTGATGTCATAGCATTTTTTTAACACAGTAACAATTTTAGTCATGCTTTTGATTGTTATGTGGTTTCCATGAATACTGTAAGTTCACTTTTCAGAGATCAAAACACTCTCAGTGAAATGCTGCGGTCAGATATGTAATTTTGATATTCTTTCAAAAGGGCAAGGTCCACCACCGCACAAGATGGAGGCCTTCTGCACAGCCACTCCTACCTTACCCTACTGAACACTAACCCAGCTTTGGAGGCCACACCTTGTGTCTATCTTTGCACACTCAAATTCATGCAAAATCCATTATTTAGTCTTACCTGGCACTGTAAATATTACTGTTTGAGAATTTCTTTTTTTTTTTTTAGTATCTGTCAAAATTATTCTAAGGCTCACGTTTTATCCACATAAAAACGTTTAACAATGTTCAGATTAATGTTTAATTCATCTAAATTATGCCAGCATCTAATGCCTTGTCTACTTCATGGATGTAGAACACAGAAAAAAATCCTGATGCCTAAAAAGCGTCCCGTTTCCTGATTTCTGTTTTTATTCAGTTTTTGTTTTTTTTTTGTTATTCTGTTTGCTGTATGCTACTTTTTAATTTTGTGAAGCACTTTGTAGCACTGATAAGAAAGGTGCTACACAAATTGTCCAACTTTTATCCTTTATGCGACTTGGATTAGACAACGATCATGTGGGCTGTTTGACATCTCACTGGCAATGAATCAAAGTGCTTTCTTTTTATTCCTAACTAAATAAATAAATAAATTCCCAAATAACCATAGATCTAGCTGTAAGAGCAAAATGTGCGATTTAAAACAATGAAATGCTGTAAATGAGGTTCAGTAAGAATTTATTCTCCCGAAGAGAAATTCCATGGCAACACACACAAACACAAATCACAAGCATGATGAATACTGAATGAGAGACACATCAAACAAATGCAGCAAACCAACTGGTGATCCAGAGAAGACACAGAACTGATTCCAGCAAAAGGCAAACATACCAGCCTTTATGATGAAAATATGTGCTGTCATGGCAACGGTCATTACGCACCGTGACCAAGGTTATGAATATGGTGAGAATGGAAACAGAGGTAGGCTACGCCTAAAAGGCAGAGAAATTGCCATTTTATTAATTTTTTTATATAAAAAAAATATAAAATAAAATTGTCTAATATAGTTAAAAATCGCTCTGTCTGCTGCTCAGCCCGTGCGTCCTCGGTCACTTCCCGGAGAAACCCCAGCAGCTCCCTCTCCTCTTCGCCTCTTGGCTGCCGGAGGACCCGCGGAGGTCACACATGGGAGCGGGCAGCAGCATCTGATGGCCCTGGTTGCTCGTCAGGGGGACTGGGATCAGGGTTGGATGTGGAGCGCACAGCGGCTGACTCCGGCTGCTGGTCCTCCACATGAGTCTGTTAAAGCGGGAGGGAGCGCCGATGGCCTCCCGCCGGTAGCCTCATGCATGAGGGAGAACCAGGGCCAGCTGCAGCCGTCGCATGTGCATTTATAGGCTATGCCTATGTCCTAATGAACGGATTTCATTCAGGCTTATTAGATCATGGAATGTCATTCATATTAATGATAAATCCTATAAAATAACTCCATATAGCTAACATTCACGTTACTTGCCCCCCACTCACCCTCTCTATGCGCTGAAGGATCAGCTGGCCTGGTCTGTCCCTATAATCACATTCAAGCCTTAAGATCATTTACTTATTTGGAAAAAGTTTGACATCCTACAACAGGGGTGTCAAACTCAATTTCATCCCGGGCCACATCAGCATTATGGTTGCCCTCAAAGGGCCGGTTGTAAATGTAAGACTATTATAAATGTATCTACTTGTTATCATATTACATAATTGTCTCTGCATTCGATTATTATTGGTTTTAGTAATAACTTAATAATGAATAACTATTCCTAATAAGTATTCCTTTGGCACTGCCTCGTTACAAATAACATGTATTCACAAACATGTATTCGCTTTCCCATCTCTCATTAAATTGCCTTCCCTCTGCGTCAACTAGGGCTGACCCGAATGCTTCGAAGCTTCTACCGTTGCCATGGTAATCGACGTTTTTTTTTATTCATTTGACGAAACGTTACGTTTCCGTCCTGTACATCTCTGTACACGCGTACGGAAACGCACTGTAACCGGACATGTCTGGCGACGTGCCAGGAGATATTCGGGCCGCCACATATTCGTAATTCCCCGAGAACGCACAACTTTTGTGTACCGGAGATTTCTGTCACTGTACACCCCTCGTTAAATGTCAGGCTACTGTCGCAAATTACCAGATATCACTGTACACTCACCGGGAATCTCTGTGCACCTGCACACATGGTCCAAATACGTCCAGAAAAGTCAGTTTTCCACCTCAACACAGGTCCAAACACGTCCGGAAAAGGCCGATTATCTCCGCCCACATCAATGTAGGCCTATATTTTCCAGAAAAGTCTGTGGAACACAGGGCTTTCCTATGCTGTCCCAAAATCGGGATGCATTCTGGGACATGTAGTTTATGGACACCGTATTTCCTTAACGCAGCATAGAATTGTATTGCGCAAATTATATTCTTTGCAAGCTCTCGCGGGCCAAATAAAATGAGGTGCTGGGCCGGATTCGGATACAACAGATCTGTCAGTATATGGACATTTAACGTATAACCCTTCATTAACAAATATTCGGCTATCATTTAAAACCTATGCTATTTCTGTTTGAAAAATATATAACAAGTTGGGGCTACTTACACCTGTGGATTTTTTTTCTGCCAATGTCCGCACGTTTTCTGATGGTATGGCTTATATCCGCACGTGCCAATGGTTATTTGACTTAACTCATTATTTCCGCATCGAGGATACACCTGAGTATCCTCCGACCACGCCTTATTGGAGGACGGAGGCGAGGAGACTTGAAGGATCCCTCATGCATCTTTTAACCAATTGGAACATTCTTGATGATGGCGGCTCATTTTTGGATGCTGGGTCAGCGAGGAGACGAGGTCGCGAGGACGGAGGAGGAGACACAAGACAATGCACCCGAGGAGACTTGAAGGATCCTTCATACGTTTTTTGACCAATTGGAACGTCCTTCATGATGGCGGCTCATTTTTGGATGCAGAGTCAGCGAGGAGACGAGGACGGAGGAGAGGACGCATTTTGGCCAAATGGAATGCACCCCCTGTGTCTATGTCCAAGTGTTCCATACTGCCACACAACAAATTGTCTATAGGCTGCATATCAAAATTGTTGTCTGGGTTAGGAAGGTCAACAACGGCCCGGATGACATCCCATATCTTCCTGGCGAGGCGCAACATGTAAGCATCTATGTGTGGTAGCATGGAGACACAAGAGTCTGGTTGTTGGCCACAGCACCTCTTCTCCAGATCTGTGGGCATCTGCCACAGACGCACCAACCAGGTTGTTGTGGGACACGAGGGCCTGGCAGAGGAGCAGACAAGGAAGATGAGGCCTGGGTCCCATGATAGGCACAGCTCAGGCTGTTGGTTGACTGCCTGCCCCAACAGGACCTCCGCTACTTCACCCTCTTCCCCGTCCCCTGGTCCGTCCAGTATAACCACCTGATGTACTTGGCACTGGAGTGTAGTCATCGTCAGAGCCAATGCTCTCTTCTTGGAAGCTCTAATAATTGAGAAAAGTTGTTACTTTATGATGTCCGTGACTATCTAGCTTTGGAAATGTTTACGGCTAGTTTCATTGTTTATATTGGTAATGCTATCGTAATCTAGCTAACGTTAGCTCACTAACCTACTTAGTTGATATACAGCCTACGAGGAAAATTCTTTCATTTATCAAACATCTTTAGCTTACCAAGCAGCTCATCAGTAGCTCAGTTCAGTTGACAGGCGAACTCATGAATGCGCATGAGGCTCCTTTGGGGGGAGGCGTTGCGAACGAGTGAGAGGGGTTATGGGGCAGAGGGAGGGAGCAGAGAGGCTGTGTATGTTCAAATTCTACCTCTGTCTTGCTCTTTTCTCCAAAGTTGCCTACCCCAGCTTTAAGCCAAAGAGTATTGCATGTGTTCTGAGTGAGGGCTGTTAAATGTTAATGTTTTAGGCCTATATGGTTCAGTTATTTACATCAAATCAAAGAGTCATAACAAGTACAAGGAAAAAAGAAGTTGTGCACAAATTGTATTTTTCCTCCTCCATTTTTCCCATATTTCCCTCACGACTAAAAGCAGCTATATTTTCAGTTACTTTCTTCCTTGGCAGATCGGAGCCCGGTGACTTCCAGCCCCGGTGTGGAGGAGCGTCCTGCAGTCTGGAGGGAAAACAGCCGCTTCAGTCCATGGCTGGATTGAGATTTCCATTTATCTTGGCTGTAATCGCAGGCATCTTCCACCTGGCGTCTTCCTCTGAAGGTGAGCTAAATTTTATTACGCAAATCACAGACATATAGGAATATTATACAACAATAGTATGCAATATGCTCATAACAAACAAAACAGAACATGGGTGTATGAGTGTGGGTAGACATTAGGGCTGGGCGATATGGTTGAAATCAATATCATGATATATATCATGATATAGTTAATGTATGCAAAATCACGTTAAATAATCAAATTAATGTTCATCTCATTGAACCGAACGGTGATGTTAGATGTGACGTCAAACAAAACTGAAATTTTCAAATAATATTCCTACCATACCTCATTTTATCAGTTTTTAAGTAAAATTTGCTAGTCATCATCAATTCAGACAGCAGAAATGTGTCACGATATCAAAATATCTTCATATCATCATGATATGATTCCACTGAAAGAGTTTTAACAATAATATTGAATTATCGCCCAGCCCTAGTAGACATGCCTGCCTATGTGCTCAAACGATGGAGGTCTGGAGAAATTCTCATGATTCTGCTGAGCTGAAAGCAGCATTGATTGGCTCTGAAATTGGATTCTCCAAGATGAAAACGCCACTGGTTTGATTTGTTGTTTTGCCTCAGTAGAAGTAGAAGTATTAGCCTACATTATCGGCATCGTTAGCTTAGCAACAGCGACAGCTCCTTCGCTGAGTAGGCTATTTGAGTTAACTGTCCAAGGTCAAATGTGATTCTGCGGTGTCATAAAGAATATAACAAAAATGAATAGTACAGTATATCTTTCTTTTAACTGTATTTTTTATGTATTTAAACGCACAATATGTAATTTTGTGCCGCGAGGGGTCTCTCAATCAAAACAGTAACAAAAGACGGAGTTGGATGACGTTGTGAAGTAGCGTGGGATCATGGGCGTTGTTGTCTTCATTGTTAAACAACCGATTAGTGTCATGGTCCCTGCCTAGCCCTTGTTTTTTCCTTGTGTTTCCTTTTCCCTGTGTTCCCAGTGATCTCTTGTCTGTCTCTCTCTGACTGTCTTGTTATGTGTGGCCGTGGTCTCCCCTCATTCTCCTGGCTCCCAACTCAAGCTCTTCCTGCACACCTGCCTATAATCAGCTCATCACCAGTCTACACACCTGCTTCCCATCAGCACACACTTTATAAACCCCAGTTTGCCATCCACTCTCCGCCGGATCATACACTCTTACACCGGATCACACTCTGTTCATGGAAGACACTATGATTCAGCCTGCCAGCCACACTCCAGTCCCTGTATCCAGTCCTCCTGCCTCGTCTGCTTCCCTCATCGGTTCTGTTCAGCTCCCCGCTCTGCCTGGCTCTCCTCTGCTCCTTCCCTGTCCTGCCTTGGCCCAGCTTCGTGCCTCGTCCTTAGCTCCAGGCTTCCAGCTACCAGCACAGTAATTAAACTGTTTTTTGAACTGTGCTTTTTGCCTCCTGTCTTTGTGTCTGCACTTGGGTTCACTTGCCTCCCCGTGACAGTATGATCCGGCCAAGATGGACCCAGCAGACAGGTCCCCTCCCCCCGCAACTGGGCTAGAGACGATTTCTCTGACGACTTTTTGCATATTTTGCCCGTCAAGCAGCCTTGTCTGCTAGCAACCGGCCAGCTAGCCACCAGCCCAAGCCTAGGCCGCAGCAGCAGCCTAGCTACCAGCCCAAGCTCCAGCAGCAGCTGAGCTACCAGCCCAAGTCCCAGTCTGCTAGCTTTGGGCCTGCTAGCCACCAGCCTGTCTCCCAGTTTGCTAGCCTCCAGCCTGCTAGCCTTCAGCCTGCACTCCAGTCGGGTCAAGACAAAGATTAGATAAGCGGGTCATAGTAAAATCTTCCAATCCTACAAATTTGATTCACATTCCCTGTAAGCCAAGTATCTCAGGCCCGGCTCCAACAAACCTAAAACTAGCACTATTTAATATTAGGTCCCTGTGTAACAAGTCATTTTTAATCAATGATTTCATAACCTCTTACAAGCTTAATTTTATGTTTTTAACAGAGATCTGGCTGGACACCAAGAATGGGAATGCTATCCTTATTGAATCCAGCCCACCAAATTTTATATTTGAGTTTGAAGCACGTCAGAACAAAAAGGGAGGGGGTGTTTGTGCCTTTTTTAGGGATAAGTTCCTTTGTAAGAAGTTATCATTTGGAGAATTCTCATCCTTTGAATATGTGTCGTTTCAAATGGAAATGAAATTCTCTCCATGTATTCTATATATAGTTATATACAGGCCACCAAAATACTCCCCATTTCCTTGATGATTTTACTGAGATGCTTTCAATTATCTGCACTGAATTTGACTGTGTAGTCATTACAGGTGATTTTAATGTACACATAGATAATGTCAGTGACAAAAATGCCAAAGAACTTTCAGCCATACTTGACACGTTTGATCTGTCTCAACATCTGAAAGGGCCGACCCATACTAGAGGACACACTCTAGATCTGGTTATTACTAACGGTGTTAACATTTCAAATGTCACTGTGCTTGATGTTGCTCTATCAGATAATTTCTGTGTATTCTTTGATCTGTCTATTACACCAAAAATTAACATTAGATCTGAAACTGTTAAAAAAAGGTACATTAATGAGAATACCAGAACACTTTTTATGGAAGCCATCAAATCTGAAACTGCCCCAGCTTCAAATCATGTTGATGATCTACTGATGATCTACTTCAATTCTAAGATTTTGAATGTAATTGATGCCATTGCTCCTGCTAAGGTTAAAATGATCGCTAGTAAGCAAAGGCACCATGGAGAAACACTCATTCTGTAAGGGCACAGAAAAGGGAGTGCCGAAAGCAGAGCGAAAATGGCGTAAATCAAACTTTCTGAACTTGAAAAGTGCTAGGCCATCATTTTTCTCTGAGATCATCAACAAGAACAGTAACAATTCACGCATCTTATTTGCTACCGTTGACAGGTTAACCAACCCTCCGGTTCCAATATCGCCAGAACTAGTTTCTACCAGCAAATGTAGTGAGTTTGCATCCTTTTTTAATGACAAGATTCAAGGCATCAGACATGCGATTAACTCCTCAATGCCAAACAAAAAAGCATCATCACTGCAGTCTTCCAGAAGTAACTTGGTAGGTATGACACAATTTAATCCCATTGACGACAAAACATTTGAAGAAACTGTGTCCAATCTCAAATCATCCACCTGTTGCCTTGATGTTTTACCCACTAGCTTCCTTAAAACAGTTTTGAGCAGCCTGGCAAAAGAACTAGTACTTGTAGTTAATAGTTCTCTCCAATCTGGCATTTTTCCAAAGGCTTTGAAAACTGCAGTCATTAAGCCGCTCCTAAAGAAGAGCAGTCTTGATGCTACTTTACTGGATAACTACTGACCGATATCAAACGTTTTTAGGTAAAGTTATTGAAAAAGTTGTTCACCAACAACTTAGTAACTTTTTAATGCTGAACAATTGCTTCGATAACTTTCAATCAGGATTTCGGCCCCATCACAGCACTGAGACTGCACTCATAAAGGTACTAAATGACATTCGCCTGAACAATGACTCAGGTAAAGTCTCTGTTTTAGTACTGTTGGATCTTAGTGCTGCCTTTGACACTGTGGACCATACAATTCTATTACAAAGATTAGAAAACTGGGTGGGACTCTCTGGAACTGTCCTTAAGTGGTTCAAGTCATATCTTCATGACAGAAAGTAGTTTGTCTCCATTGGAAACTGTGTGTCCGAGCAGATGGCCATGACCTGCGGGGTTCCACAGGGGTCCATTTTGGGACCTCTCCTGTTCAATCTCTATATCAGGGCTATTCAATTACAAATTCAGTTGGGCCAGATTTTAAAACCGGGAAATGTAGATGGGCCAGACATTTTCAGCAGCCTATTTAAAACCTTTTTTTTTTTAGCTTTTGGTAATGATAAATTTAAACAAACGCAAATGAATGTAGTAAAAAACAGCAATGTTTACTGTTTCACTTTTGAAATAAAAAAACCCTGACCCAGGCACATCACAAAGTGCAGAAACATTGATGATTGTGATTTTATAAAGATGATCAAATGTTTTGAATATAAAATATTGATCTGAAAAGTAACTAGTAACTATACTGCTATATAGTTATATATAGCTGTGAAATAAATGTAATGGAGTAAAAAGTACAATATTTCCCTCCAAAATGTAGAGTATAAGTACAAAGTAGCATAAAATGGAAATACTCAAGTAAAGTACAAGTACCTCAAAACTGTACTTCAGTACACTACTTGAGTAAATGTACTTAGTACTTACCACCACTGATTACACATAACTATTTGCCAGTCCAGGCAGGGTTAAACCGACGCTTTACAGTTTTACATTTCAGGTTTGACAGAGACATATTTTCAGAAAAAGTGGGGGTCGTCTTATATTCGAGGACTAGACAAACGTGTTCACAACATCAGATATTCTTTTTGAATGGATAAAGTACTGGTGTAAAACCGACTCCTACCTACACGGAGTGTTGCATTATGGGTTGTTTGTAGCCTTAATGTTGCTAGGCTGGCGAGTGTCATACAGTCTGTTTATAGTGAGTCTGTTAGAGTCAGTCAGCCCCAAAAGTGTTTCGTTAGTCCAGTTTAACCTGCAGGAGTTTTTCTGCCACGGAGGAAACAAATTCATGACGAGTGAAAACGAGTCCAAATTTTTATAAAAACAATATTACAATTAAAATATAAAAATCGCTATTAAAATAGCCTATTTAATTCAAGCTCGCTGGGCCACTCGGAGGTTGCTTCTGGGCCGGATGTGGCCCGCGGGCCGCCAATTGAGTAGGCCTGCTGTAGGCAATAAGTCTTGCACGCTAGGTTAGTTAACACACTCTAAGGTTTACACACGTGATTAACCTCACTGCAAACGATTAATAACCACGCCACCTCTTAAGCCTGCCCTGACTGTCTGGCTGGGACTCAAGCTGAGTACAGTTATTGGTGGGGGAAGTAAACAGATGGACAACAAAACAAAACAAACAAAACGAAAACAAAAAAGAAAAGAAAACTAGTCCGCCCCAAGGGCAATACCCATATCTTTTTGCCCGCTACCAGCACACTTGCCAGGGCGGACTAGACAGAAAAAGAAACCCCAAAAAAACAAACTGGCAACGAACAAAAAATAGTCCCACGGCAAGAGCAGCTAGTGGACCACTGATGCTCTGCAGGAGACAAAAATGAACAATCTTAGAAACACTTTATTTTAAAATACATACCGATTAAATGTTAAAAAACTACATGACTACTTAAAATACCTGGTACGTCGATCTATTTCCTAGAGACTACCAGCCGCCTTCAACCGAACAAAGAACAGGGAAGCAGGTCTGAAATACATGAAAACCATACATGTCACACACATTCAAACCTGACAATATAAAACACTACACAGAAAACAGCCTTAGGCCTACCCGTTGTTCCTGCACTCCGGTCTTCCCTGCAGGCCAGCATGGAATGAGGTGTGCACCTGCCTCACTCCACTGGCCTGAACCAACAGTCGCAACCTGCGTTCCTCCTGCAGGTAGCCCTATATCTACAAACCTTGCTAATTGGTGCACCTTCCCTTTTTTACTCTGTGCCACCTGCCACACAATTATTCGATATTTTGAAAATTAGCTACATCCTGCCCCTCCTGCCCCCCCCCCCCCCCCCCCCCCGGTCCAAAATGCAAACACTGACACTGATCAAACTGAATAAAAAGAAAAAGGAAAATAGTCTATGCTAATAACTATGCTGACAGCAATACTGTACATGTCAGGTATAAAAATGGCGATGTGTGCTGAGCAACAAAACCACAAACAACGGCATGAAAAATAGACTAAGACTTGTCAAACAGACGTCATGAATAATAAATAATAATGTAAACAGTCCAGAAGCTTTAGTTCATATGGAAAAGAGTTTTCATCACAAAAGAGCAGCAGGCAAACAAAATAGAAAAAGCGCTTTTGGCCATGTTTGGGAAATACAGTCGTCAGTTGGAAGTGGGGCCCAACTGTTTCTTTGCAGACGCCGTGTTACTCTACACTTACTGCTGTGCCGAAAAAGTTTTGAGTTTTTGGACTTTTGAAATCTGGAACAATGCCCAAAAGTGGACAGCGGGATTCTAAGTGAGTCCGAAACATTTTGACCTCAAGTGACTCGGATGAAAGTGTTACTTTTACTGCTGAGGACCGGGAGATGCTGCATGTAATCTCTGACCAACTTCAAAAACTGGACATCCTAAAGGATTTAAAGTCTGACGAGCTTTAGTGAGCTTTAGTTTATATTGGGACTGAGAAAACAGTAGAAGACAGTTACCCCATGGGAAAGTGGACTGCATTGGTTTTATATTATGTGTTTCGTGTTAATGTTTTTGTCATTGATATTTTATGTTGGTGTTTCAGGCTCAACCATAAGGAAGAACTTGATTTTTTTGTTTTGATTTGTTTTGTTCTGTTTTATTGGCATTTCTTTTGGATTAATAAAGACAAGTTAGAGCACTTAATGAGTTAGTATGGTTAATGAAGAAATAGGAATTGGCAGCTATAATTGTAATGGTCTGGCAGATTACAAAAACAGCATACTATTTTTTCATGGCTTAAGGAAAAAAAGCAACATATTTTTTGCCTCCAAGAAACTCATTCAACTGAGATAGATGAAAGAAATTGGAAAAAAGAGTGGGATGGCCCAATTTATTTTGCACATGGTCAGAGAAATTCAAAGGTGTTATAATTAGTTTCAAGAAGCAATTTAATTTTCAGTTGCGTTCCATATGCACAGATTCAGTGGGAAGATGGTTACTTTTAAATGTAATAATTCAAGGAGAAAAACTGCATTTTGAACCTGTATGGACCTAATATAGATGACCCCTCTTTTTTTGATGAAATATTTAATACATTGCAGGATATAGAGGGGGAAATTATTATGGTGGGCGATTTTAACATTGCTTTAAACACCATGGTAGATCGAAAAGGAAGTCCTCCAATTAACGCTCACCCACATGCCCTTAGGAAGATCTATGATCTTATGGATGCTTTAGATTTAGTTGATATTTGGAGATTTAAAAATCCAAATTTGATTAGATACACTTGGAGAAGGCAAAACCAGGCGAGTAGAATTGATTTTTTTTTTATTTCCTTTTCTCTTATATCCAAAGTAATTGGTGTATCAATAGAGGATAAATTACAGTCTGACCATAATTCTATTGGATTAAATCTTTCAGTACTGGAAAATGTATGTGGACCAGGATATTGGAAGTTTAATCAGAGTCTTCTCCAAGATGAGGAATTTGTTGGCAAGACTAAGAGATTCATTAATGATTTTTTTGTACATAATATTGGTACAGCAAATCCTTCATTAGTCTGGGAAGCATTCAAGTGTAGTTTTAGAGGACATGCAATTGCTTACTCGTCTTGGGAAAAAAAACAAATGTAATTGAAAGAACAAACTTTAACAGCAGAAGTAGAGCAGCTGATTCTAAACATTGATAATTCGGCTGATGCATCTAGAGAAAAGCTAAATGATTTGAAAAATAAACAAAATAAATTATATGATTTAGTGGAAAACCGCCTGCTAAAACGTTACAATTATAAAAGGGCAGAATGGATGGAGAAAGGGGAAAAATGTTCAAAACTTTTCTTGAATCATAGAGAAATCATAGAGCCTACATAGAAATCATTCTAAAAAAAATATTTCCAAATTAATTTCGAACACAGACAGATATTTTAAATGAGATAGAAAATTATTTTGCTAAGATATTTTCATCCCAGTCATCACCTCCGCTCAGCTCCCAAAACTTTTTTCCACAAAATTATGAAAGAAAGTTAACTTCCAGGCAGAAACAGTCATGTGAGGGTTTGATTACAGAGGAGGAACTTTTTTCTGTTGTAATGGCCTTTAAACCAGGGAAAACACCTGGAATAGATGGAATACCCATTGAGGTCTATCAAAAGTTCTTTGATTTGGTTAAAGAACCTTTGCTTTCTTGTTTTAATTTCTCTTACAGTGCTGGGTATTTGTCTGACTCTCAGAAAGAAGGCCTTATCTCCTTGTTACTCAAGCAGGAACCCAGTGGCCAATTCAAGGACCCTGTGAATCTCAAGAATTGGAGACCAATAACACTTCAATGTTATGATGCTAAGATACTCGCTAAATGTATAGCTCATAGACTAAAGAGTGTGCTTACAAGCATTATTCATCAAGATCAATCAGGATTTTTGCAGGGTCGTTATATTGGTAATAATATCAGACAGTTGTTGGAGATTATTGAAAATTATGAGCTGAATAACAAAACTGGGTTAATTTTTATTGCTGATTTGGAGAAAGCCTTTGATAAGGTTCGCTTAGATTTTATTTTTAATAGCTTAGGCTTTTTTAATTTTGGTAAATCCTTAATTAATTGGGTTAGAGTATTATATAATGACACCAGTTGTAGGATTATTAATAATGGTTATATTTCTAAGTCAGTGCCCTTATCAAGAGGAGTCAAACAAGGATGCCCTTTGTCACCATATTTATTTATAATTGCTATGGAAATACTAGCCATTAAAGTGAGGTCTAATGTGGAAATAGAGGGACTTGAAGTTGGGAATATGCAAACAAAAATGTCAATGTATGCAGATGACACTAGTCTCTCCCAACTCCATCACAGTCCTTCAAGCTTTATGAACAAAAGATTTTTGAATTTCTCTGGAGTAACAAACCAGAGAAAATGGAGTAGTTCTTTATAATAGTTTTGAACATGGTGGGTTAAAACTATTAAATTTGGAGGCTCTATGTTTCTCTTTGAAAGCCTCCTGTGTTCAAAAATTATACTTGAATGAAGACTGGTGTAGCGGCTAAGCCTAAACTTAAAGCCACTGAGGGGCTGCATAGACGGGCTAATAATTGACGCGCACGCCTTAACACCGCTTAGTAGTGTCTAGGAAAATAACAGAGTCCAACTTCTGTTGCTTGCTTTGATGGGATTTTTTATTGCTCACCGTTGTGGTCTTCAGCGTGTTAAAGGCAAGAATCCATAACCGACGTGTGCATAAATCTCCATGATAAAGCCAACATTTCACCAATACAACAAACAAAGCGTTCATATGCCGTGGCTTGGCGGTCAAAAACTGTATGTGCTCCTCCGTCCAGCAACACCTGTTACCTGAACAAAGGTTCCTACCTATATAGTGACCCATAGCACAATGGTGACCCCTACTGGACCAATTTGGTGTCTTTCATATACAGAAACGCTGGAAATGGCTCCTACAACTGGTATTCATGTAAGTTACTCATCTATTGTTTCAAAAAAGATTATACCCCTTCCTACAGATTCAGCCAGCTCATATACACTGTGTGAATAATTGGATTGGAAATGTATCCATGTTTTTAAAGGAAGCAATTCAGTGCTGGCTGTGTTTTCAGTTTCATCCTCCAGAAAGTCGGAATGAAATCTTACAGCAAATAATATGGTTAAATTCTAACATATTGATTGAAGGGAAACCAATATTTTGGAAGAAGGTATTTGATCATGGTGTTTGGTTTATAAATGATATTGTGTGTGAAGATGGGAAACTTATGAGGTATAACCAGTTCACTGAAACATATGGTATGATCTGTTCCCCTCATTCATATAATCAATTGATCTCTGCTTTAGGAAAAGATTGGAAACAAAAGATTAATAGTGGGATGACTAAATTGTTAGTATGCCAGCCCGCTACAAGAAATATAAGATGGTTAAAAGGAAATAAGATAAACAAAATTATCTATAAATTTTATTTAACCTCTAGATCTGTAAGAGTTATTCCATATAGTACCTATAAAAAATGGGAGGACACTTTCGATTGTCCTATACCGTGGAAACAAGTGTTTAAATTAATGTATAAAACAACAAGACACATTTATGAGATCCTTTCAGTTAAAAATAATTTATAATTTTTTGTCTACTAGGAAAATGTTAAAGATTTGGAGTATTGCTGAGTCAGATGAGTGTCGTTTTTGTTTTATGGAATCTGAGTCAGCGGTACATCTTTTCTGGTATTGCCATATTGTGTCTGCCTTTTGGAGGGAGGTTCAAAAGATGTGTAATGCAATGAAGCTGTGTTTTCAACCAGATTTTTTCTCTGTGATATTGGGTGATGTTACAGAAACAAGCAGTTATACTATTAATCTGATTATTTTGTTAGGGAAAAGATTTATTTTTAAAGCTACTGACGTGGATTCCTTGAATATTAATCAATTCAGAATATTCATTAAACGTCATTTTATTTTGGAAGGATATATTGCAAACACAAATGGTTGGTGGTTGCTAGGGTGTTGCTAGGTGGTTGCTAGGGTGTTGCTAGGTGGTTGCTAGGTGGTTGCTAGGTTACTAGGGAACAAAGACAATCCAAGGGAAAAAATAATTGTGTTTCCAGCATTTACGGTCACCGAGTTATGATCGTTTAAAACTTAATAGGTCGCTGTAGTGCCCCCTATTGGTGAAATGACACGAAATTTTGGACGGGATAGCATAATGCGTTCATGAGTTATACCAATTTCTAAATCATAGGCCCCGCCCACAACATGTCATCAAACTTTGGAAGCCCATAACATCAAAATGGTACGGAATATCAAAAAACGGCTCGATAACTTTTGTGCAGGACAGTCCAGACATGCTGTGTGGCACATTAGGTGAAGATTGGACAAAATTTGTACGAACAGTAGCGAAAAAACTGTTTTGGACAAAATACAAAATTGCGGGAAAAACTTTCGAGGCAGAAATTCTACAGCCTACGGTTCAAAAGTTATGGACCAAAACGTAAAGAGGGCTGTTATAGCGCCACCTTTAGGTCACTTGGTGTATTTTTTTAGACCAGAGTAGAAGGGGACACTGTGCACCTATCTACCGAGTTTGGGAACTTTAGCTCTTACGGTTTCTGAGCTACAGCTGCTTTTATGCAAAATCCCATTCAAGTCAATGGGGCAAAAAAATCGCACTTAATCGCGAATATCTCAAAAACCCCACAACGAATCTCTTAGAAAAGTAATAGCACACCATTCCTCAATAAGCCGCACGTTTTGATGTCTCACATGTCTACGTACTGTAAAAACTG
Organism: Centroberyx affinis; assembly: GCF_046629955.1. Classification (NCBI taxonomy): domain Eukaryota; kingdom Metazoa; phylum Chordata; class Actinopteri; order Beryciformes; family Berycidae; genus Centroberyx; species Centroberyx affinis. The sequence goes on along the minus strand of NW_027279852.1, from coordinate 59,838 downwards.
TAGGAGTAGCGCGCCAAACTTTTGTCCGGAAGACGGAATAATAATAAGAAGTATGTGAAACAATAGTATTGTGCTTTGCCTATGGCAAGCACAATAATAAAAAATAATAGAAAGTTTGGCCGTTGTGAACAACTTCAACAATGTGGTTGCAATGAAAAGATTAACTTGACAGAAGTCATGGGCCAACACAAAAGCCGGTGTTAAGCCACAACTAATAGACATGTCTTCACAACATGTTAGTTTCTGTGTGTGTCTTTGTACCTTCTGTGATCTTTTGTCTGTCTTTTCAAATTGTGCTTTGACCCTGCAATTGCCACTTGGCTATATTTTCTTATTGAAATTGAACCAATTAAAATGATGAATGTTGGTGCTATAAAAATGTTTTAAAATGTTTTGCTGATAAAGACTATAATTGCACTTTTTAATTATTTTCATTTTGAACTTGCATGTGTTCTTACAGACATTTATTTTTGCAATCGAAACAATCACCGCGGGGAGGCAGAGGTGACCAGTTTTTCTAGTTGGAAAATCCCACGTAACCTGAACGCAGCATCTCTTCTGTAAAACAGCTCCCTTCTTGTGAACCACGTGACACAGAGGCGTGTCTCTCTGTCCCCATATATAAACTAGCAGCCCACAGGTGGAGTATAGAAGACAGCACCAGATTCCTACAGCAACACATCCGGCTGCATGGACCCGCATCGCCCCATGAATTTTACATCTGCGCCACTCCTGGCTCTGTGCATGTTGCACCTGGTGTCTTCACCTGACGGTGAGCTGCTCATTTGAATGTATACATGGGTGTGGGTACATGCGCGTACCCGTGGGTGTGCGCGTGTCCAGCGGCTGACCGAGAGGAGTGGTTAAATCCAGCCGGAGAGGGGCGAGAGGGGGGCAGAAGTCGGGGCAGTGCACCCGGTCAAAACGGAGGATGATGTCTGCCAAGACGAAAACAAGACGTAGATAATTGACAGATGTAATACGCAAATTCTGCATTATAAGTTGCCTGCTTGTTCTACTGAATTACAGATTTCATTAAATGAAATGTATCTTACGAGCATTTGTGAATGACAGATATTATACGAATCAGTTCCTAATGTAGACTACAGGCAACAGTTACATTTTACCTTCACAGAACACAGTGAGCTGGACGTGCAAAACTTGAGTTCAAGAAATGCGACTATGCTGTATAGGCGACATGTCCAAACTGCTGTTTATTAATGTGATGACGACTGGACTACTCCGAATATCTTACTGCGACTATGCTTAGCTCGACTATGAGCAGAATAACAGAATCTGGTGTTTATGGGTTCTGCCTTATTCGCATTATTGCCTTAATCTGTTTCCATCGCCATGTTGCCAGTTGCTTCCTGAATTGCAAAATGATTTGAGAGCATTTGACTCCTATTAATAAAATTTTGTGGAAATTTGCAGTGTCATATTTCATGCGTAAATCACTCGTCAGCAACACAAGTTAACTGAAGTTAAATGTGAGGTTTGACGACCTTGATTTGGTTTCCTGTTTTTTGTATGGAACTACTTCAAAGTACTTGGTTCCTTTTTATAAACTGGATCTCTAGATTTTCAGATCTAGCGAACTCTGGTTCGGACCTTAAGCGGACTTTATGGTGTGAAAGCGCCCTAAAAGATTAACTTCAAATACACAATATCTATGAATTCTTGTAGTTTTTCCAATTTGTAAGATCAGCTGTTTAGATGACTGTTGTATTGTTAGGTATTTCAGAGGAAGCGGAAATTACGATAATGTAATTGGGAAAATATTGACTTTGATACATGCTAGCTGCTGCCAATCCCTCTAATTCCCTCTGATTCTCTGCTCTGCCTAAATATTATCATGAAGCACTTTTGGGTTTTCCTCCTCCGTTGATCAAAGCTCTGACGATGCAAAATATTTTTCTGGTGGCTTTCAGGTGAGTTAAAGTGATGCAGCCTCTCGCGGCCATTTTGGAGATCCTCAGCTTTTGACAACAACAGATGAGAACCAATGTTTCGACTCGACTGTTTCAAGAGTATGGAATAGACGTGCAGAATTTCAGTGATGCTTTTGACGGCACTGATCATTTCATCACTGGTACAATAATTGATCACACGGCTTAAATCTATATTTGTGTTTCTAAACGTACAGCTTGTCCGTCTCTTAGCCTCTGTGTCCGTATAAACCAGGAAACGTGAAGATGGGCGCGTCTCGTCGTGTCAGATTCGATGTCAGACTGCCAACTATGTGTGTGTCAAGGCAGAAACTGGGCAGGTAAAACATCTGCTGTACCACAGTCCAACCACTCTGAACTGTAATATGAAGCTGCCGCTCCTTCATTCACTATAATCTCTCTGGAATCTCTCAAACCGGAATTACAGCATATTGTGGGATAGCACCATGGCGGTGACCGTGTTTTGTTTTTAGCTCCGACAGCCGGCTCTATGTTTTAACCCATTTCTCCGTCAGCTGGCTCTACGTTTTAACCCATCGAAATCGATTTTATTTACTTTACTTATTTACTTATTTATTTTTACATTATTTTATCACAGCTCCATTGGTTTTACGAGATTTCCCAGCTGGGTTTTCTTTTTATTGGACTATCTTCTGCCAGCTCGATAGCCAAGCCGCCCCGGCTATTTGTTTGACTAGGCTCGCCTTTAGCCTGTGGCCAAGTTTAACAATGTGAACTTCAACTATGCCCTGTGAAGACTGTGTACTGCTTCAGAAAGCAAACAGGAATATTACTAACCTCAAGGAAGACATTCAACGGCTATCTGATGAATTACAGAAGAAAGACTCACTTCTGTCCAGCTTTATGGACGTGGCTTCTGGGCAGTCTAAACGGATTGCTACGCTCAGCTCAGCCGTCCACGACACAGTCCTGTGGGAACCTTCCACCTGTCCACGACCTTCCTCCTGCTCAACACCCAGCCATCAGTCGTCCTGGGCAGAGGTGGTGATCCGCGGCGGAAAGAGAGACCCGGTCAGGGCTCCCCACCACCTCACTTAAACCTGTCGAACCGCTATGCGATTCTGTCCGATGAGGCTCCGGTTCACCAGGCTGATGCCGCTGCGGTCACGATCCCACCTGACCTGGACCCCTCCCTGGCAACGGTACCGGCTGGCACTGCTGCTTCTTCACCACCGGTGGCTAGGATCGATCGGGCGGCTCGACATTCCACCGTGGATAAGCCAAACAAGCGGCCCCCTCCCCGGGCAGTGACCTCCTCTTCCCGCCGCAAGATGTTGAAGGAGGCCGTGATCCGTCGCTCTGGAGGTCTTCCTCGCTCCGAGCCAGCAGGACTTCACTCCCCTCCCAAGAGCGATTCCACCTCCTCGCCACAATATTTTCCTCAGCGTCCGGCCTCGCTACACGGTAGTCGTCGCTGCTCCCTGGACGGCCCCTCAGCACAGCCACAGCCAAGAACCCTCATCATCAGGGGCGTCAAGTCCAGGTCGGCGGTGACTCACTGCCTTCCTGGAGCTAAGGTAACTGATGTTATCGCCGAACTTGCTGGCCTACTAACTCTGTACCCCTCTGTATGCACGGTCGTCATTCACGCTGGCACTAATGACATCCCACGTCGACAATCTGAACTGTTGAAACGGGATTTTTATCTTCTTTTTAACGCACTAAAGTCCTGTGGAAAGGATATCTTTATCTCCGGCCCCCTACCAACAATCAATCGGGGCTATGGGCGTTTTAGCAGACTGCTTAGCCTCAACAGTTGGCTTCAATCCCAATGCACTCGTCTGAATTATGGTTTTATTGATAATTTTAATCTTTTCTGGGAACGGTCTGCCCTTTTCAAAAGGGATGGTCTCCACCCTAACCACCGTGGCTCACAAATATTGGCTGGTAACATTTTTTATTCAACCACATACAACCATCACTCCGCCTCCTGTGACCACCTTGTGGCCATTAACATAGTTGACAACTCCGTCACCGATTGACGTCCCAAGGGGCCAAGTAACTATAACTTCGGTTCCGGGTCAAAATCAGAATATCCCACAGTTCTTGGTCTATCAAAAAACAGTCCCATTGATAATTTCTCCCCCACTAATACTGCTGTTATTACCAGGGAAAGACTTAATATAGTGAAGCCGTGGATCAGTTCCAGAGGCGTCAACTCTCAGAATCTTTTATCAATTGTCTGCACGTCACTCTCAGATAAGAAGAGATCTTACACTCCCACCTCCGACCTAGCTGTCAGGTTTGGACTTTTGAATGTTGGATCTCTCTCTAACAAGTCTTTTATCTGTCATGACTTTTAGATTTTTTTATGATTACTGAAACTTGGTTGAGTCTAGGTGATTTCACTCCATTGATTGAAGCTACACCCCCTGGTTTTATTCATTTCCATCAACCCAGACTATCTGGTCATGGTGGTGGGGTAGCTGTTATTCACAAAAATCATATAAAATGTTCCCCCATCTGTAATGGCACTTTTCACACTTTTGAATCACTGAGTTTCCTAGTAAATGGTAAGGCCCCCTTGCTATGTGTCCTAGTCTACAGACCCCCTAAACTGAACCAAGATTTCATCCAGGAATTATCTGACCTTCTGTCTCTCATTGTGCCTAAATACGACAGAATTTTAATACTTGGTGATTTTAACATCCATGTGTGTTGCCCATCACATGCACTTGTCACTGATTTTATGCTGCTTATTGAGTCTTTTAACCTTATTCAATTTGTTACTGAGCCTACTCATGTAAAGGGTCATACTCTTGACCTTGTACTATCATCTGGCTTGCCTCTAAATAATCTTGAGATAAAGGATATGTGTGTGTCTGACCACAAGGCAATTGTATTTGATGCTCCACTATTTCCTTCTACCTCAAAGCCATCCTCTCCCCTCAGCTCTCGCATTTTTAACGCAACCTCTGCTACCAGATTCTCTGAGGCTTTCCTGGCAACTCACAGTGATATATCTGTCATGACTTCCCACAGTCACACTGATGAGCTAGTTACTCACTTTAATCAAACCTGTTTGGCAGTACTGGATTCCATTGCTCCTCTCAAAAACAGGAAGTCAAAACCTCAAGCTCTTCCATGGCTCAGTGATACAACTCGGGTCTCTCTAAGAGAATGTAGAAAAGCTGAGCGAAAATGGAAGGCTAATAAAATACAGATCTTCCATGATATCTTGAGAAATCGAATGCTCACATATCAGAAAATGGTTAAGGATGCAAGAGCTGCTTTTTTCATAACTCTAAGGTTCTGTTCCAAGCCATAGATTCTGTCATTAGCCCCTCCCTCAGCCACAGCCTTGAAGCCTCCCCAGAGAAGTGTGAGGAATTTTTAGTTTTTTTTACTCAGAAGGTTGAAAATATAAGATGTCAGATTTCACCTGCTGACAGGGACTCATCTGTTTTGTTGGAAAATTCAGCTGTTTTAAATTGTTTTCAACCAATTTCTTTATTGTTTTTAAAGGATATTGTGACGGCCCCTGCCTGACTGTGTAATCTCAGTTACTGTGTCTACCATGTTGTCTACCATTGCAGTAGCTGTTTGCAGGAGCTGATTGGTAGTGGCCATCCAGATCTGGAGCACCTGGGCCCAGTGCTCTGCAGGATATAAAAGTCCCAGCTTCCAGCGGGGCTCGCTCTCTCTCTTCCCTGCCAGCGCCTGCACCTCTTTGTTTGGCTTTGCCTTTATTTTGTTTTTACTCCGCAACACCCTACATCACACCATGCACCCACATCCACATGAACACTACTGATGCCACTGACTAACACACCCCATATCCAAGGTTATCCAGTTCATTTTCTTTAGTACAATAAATAATGTGTATTTATTGGCAATCAGTGTCTTTTCCCGTTTTTGTCATGGCCTAATGGGCTGGGTTATGACAATATTGTCTCTCAAATGAGGTCCTCTACTTGCTGTTCTGATGTTGTTCCAACAAAATTTCTCAAAGATGTCTTTGACACAGTAGGTCCTAGTATTCTGTCTATTGTCAACAGCTCCCTGGCCACAGGAACTTTTCCTTCTAGTTTTAAGCATTCAGTGGTTCAGCCTCTTCTTAAAAAGCCCAACCTTGATGTGTCTGATCCTACCAATCTTAGACCCATTTCTAAACTGCCTTTTTTATCAAAAGTTTTAGAAAAAACAGTTTTTACCTAATTATTATCTTCACTGAACCATAATAATATTTTTGAAAAATTCCAGTTAGGTTTTAGAGCATTACACAGCACAGAAACAGCCCTTGTCAAAGTAGCAAATGACCTCCTTCTCACAGCAGATGCAGGAGAATGCTCAGTCTTAATCGTTCTAGACCAGACCTAGAGACCTAGAGTGCAGCTTTTGACACTGTAGATCATGCTATCTTAATTGAGCGCCTTGAACAATGGGTAGGTATCTCAGACTGAGCACTGGGTTGGCTTAAATCCTATTTATCTAATAGGACCTTCTCTGTCAGAATAGGAAAGTCATCGTCGACCACAGCAGACATCACCTGTGGGGTTCCACAGGGCTCAATTCTTGGCCCCATCCTCTTCTCCCTCTACATGCTTCCACTTGGTCACATAATTCGTAAGCATTATGTTTCCTTTCACAGCTATGCTGACGACACAGTTATATCTATCCTTAAGACATAATGATCCCAACTGCCTTAACACTCTGAGAAACTGTCTTACGGACATTAAGTTTTGGATGTCACAAAATTTTCTTCAGTTAAATGAAAGCAAAACTTAAATTGTCTTATTTGGGCAGCCCAACGCAAGAAATCTTATTTTACATGATCTGGGTGACTTATCATCTAACATAAAGCCTGTGGCCAGAAACTTAGGAGTGATTTTTGACAGTGACCTGAGTTTCGAGGATCAGGTAAAGAGAGTTGTGCAGTCTTGCTTCCTTCAACTAAGAAACGTATCAAAAATCAAGTAATTTTTATCTCATGCTGACTTAGAGAAGGTAATTCATGCTTTTATCTCATCTTGTCTAGACTATTGCAACTCTCTCTATACCTGCCTCAGTCAAAAATCTATCTCACGTCTCCAGCTTGTTCAAAATGCTGCAGCTAGAATTTTAACTGGCACTAAACGTAGAGACCATATTACCCCAGTCTTAGCACATCTGCACTGGCTACCAGTAAGATTTAGAATTGATTTTAAGATTTTACTGATTACATTTAAAGCACAGAAAGGTCTAGCCCCTAGCTATATTGCTGACCTCTTAACTCTTTATGAGCCAGAACGTAGCCTTCGCTCCTCAGGCAAGGCCCTTTTGGTTGTTCCACAGTCCAGGCTCAAGACTAAAGGTGACTGCGCTTTCTGTATTAGGGCGCCTAGACTTTGGAATGACCTGCCTGAGGAAATCAGGCTAGCTAAATCAGTTTCATCTTTTAAATCCATTCTAAAAACACACTTATATATACAGGCTTTTATGTGATTCACTCCCTTTGCACTGCCGTTCGGGAGTTTGGAGTCACTGAGGGGTCTTTGTGTTTCCCGGGGGGGGCTGGTGCTTCTGTTCGCTGGGGTGGCATTGAGCTGGTCGGGGGGTGCAGCCGGGGCAGTGACAGTGTTGCGGACTGCTGCCTCTGTCTTCGGGTGGCTGTTCTGTTCTTCGGACTCTCTGTTCATCGGGAGTCCTCTGTCTGTGGCGGTGGCATCTTTGCTGGCCTTGGGTGTTCTGGCTGTCGGGCTTTTGGGATTCTCGGCTGGGGTTTCGCCGCGCGCTTCCTGCGGCGCTTGCCATGGGTGCGATTGGCTTGTGGGGCGTTCTCTTGCGGGCCGTGCGTTCGGGCTGTTTCCCACGGGGCTCGATGGGGTCTGGATCGGGCGTTTTCGCTGGTCGGTCTGTCGGAGGCGGTGCTCGTCTCTCCTGGCTCGGCGGGCGGTTGTTGTTTTGGGGGATGGGGGCCGCTTCCGTGCGTGGGGTTGCCGGGAGGCTGGGGATTTCATGCTGGGGTGTGCGCCTTTGCGTGGGGGTCTTCGGTTTCTTGGCGGTGTCGCGCTTGGGGTAGCTTTCGTCTCTCGGGGCGATGATCGGCTGGCGGATTGTGGAGACGGGTGCTGTTTCTGCTGGGTTGGCCGGTGCGGTCGGCCAGTCTGGGTCCTGTAGGGCTTTTGTGGGGGCGGCTTGATCGTGGGGTCCATGGGGGATGCCCTGTGGGCCATTTGCGCTGGTGGCGGGTCCTGCAGGGGGTGTGGGGCGGGGCTTTGCCGGGAGTCCTGGGGGCATGGTGGCTGGAGTGCCTGGGGTCTGCGGGGGGCAGTGGAGCAGTCATTTGGAGTGGTGGTATTGGTTTGTGGCATTGTCGGTGTCTCGGCTGTGTTTCTGATCGGTTTGGTGCTGCCCTGGTGGATTGGGGTATCGGTCTCTTTCAGGGGCATGGAGGGTTCTTGCTGGCTCCGGACTCTTGAACGGTAGTGTTGCCTACTTGTACCTGTATGTCAATTTTATTTTTGTGTTGTGTGTTTTGTGTTTGTGTTCTGGCACACACTTTTATTTAGAGTTCCATCTATTTTTAATTGTATCTCTGTTTCTTTGTTTTAGTTGCACCTGTTTATCTCCTGTATTACCTTTTATTCCTATTTTTTTATAATTTCTTTTCAGCACACACTTTTATGTAAAGTTCGATCTGTTTTTAATTGTATCTCTGTTGGTTTGTGTTTTTTTTAGTTGTACCTGTCTACATCATATTTTACTTTTTATGCCTATTTTCTTTTATTGCTGCTGTTGGATTTTACTGTATGTAAAGCACTTTGTAAACATTGTTTTTAGAAAAGTGCTATACAAATAAAGTTATTATTATTATTATTATTATATATTGCTAAAGGTGGCTATAAAACATATAATTGTGGGTGTGGGTGTGCAGAAAATAACAGCTGCACTAAGAAGTTATAATAAGAGACTTACTGTAGTATGGTCTATCACAACAGAAACTCTGGACTAAACAGCACCAGGCCACCTATTGTTGTATGTAATCCTCTTCTTCTGAACAGAACTGACTTTCCATGAATAGAACTGCACCAAATTTTGCAGGGTGGTCAAAAGGTTGATATAATAGCCTGAAGTGGTCGACACATCTCCCCTTTGCTGACTGTTCACATGACGTTGGTGTATTTCCTTGTTCCTGGAAAGATTTGCACCAGGTCAGGTTTTTACACCCACAGACTGTAAATGAGATCAGATCAAATGACAGATTCACTGGAGTGGTATTTCCAGCTTCATTTGCTGAGGGGAAATTCTCTTTCTCTTTCCTCTGTCTGGTTGGGGAGCAGAGTCAGCCAGCTAGAACAGGTAGGAGTTCAGGAAACTTCAGCGGGTCTTTTATCAAGAGGGATCGATTCCTCCAGTTGGTGGACACCCTCACTAGCCACTGACCCATACTGCCACCCTCAGGGGAAAACAGACTTGTATTAAGAAAGGCCAGGTCACCACAAACCAATGCAAAAGTGTGTGAGAATCTGTTCCCTTTTTTTTCTATGGACATAATTACTTCTCTCTGACATACTTATCGCCCATCCCATAGGAGTTCGACAGCAGTCGCCCGACTTGGGTCTACTTCTCTGTATCATGAGTGATGTGTTAGGGCTCTAACATACTCATGTAAGGAACAGACATGTCTCGCGTCCTTGTGTAGCAAAATGTGTAGGGCAAAAAATTGTAACGCGACGCAAACGTCTGCTGCAATATCACGCGTGTCAGGTAGGGACGCTAAATGAAAATCACTACAAAAGGAGGAACTACCAATGAAGAAGTAATTTCCTGTGTAAACAAATGGCAGTGGCGGCAGATTTGGAAGAACAGCTGGCTGTCACACGTACCATCTTCTTTTCATTGCTCTCTTTTTGCAGTGATGGAGAATGTAAAGCAGCACAAATTCCTCCACGGTAGCCATTTTTACATACCCCGCTCCAGCATCAGATTGGCTTTGCTTCCCCTTGTGGATTAGCGATTTATAACAAGTGACAAGTGACAAGTGACACGGTCTACATGCGTTTGCTATGTCAGCAAACAGCTTGCGTAGGCGGAGTACTCGCATTAGCGCATGCGTTCCTTACGTGGAGTATGTTAGAGCCATTAGAAGATGAATTGAGCCCCATTTACATGCTAGTATCATGTGGGAACCTCATGTAATTAATTAATTACTCCCCAGCCTTTGTGTCTTGTGAACAATGTATATTTTATCACCTGGCTGCAAAAACAATTTCCTCATGGGGACAATAAAGTTGAAGTTGAATTTGTCACTTTCTGATTCAGGAAAAGCAAAACTTGAAGTTTGCATTGGAAATGCAGTCAAAACCTTCCTTAATTTGACAGCAGGAAGATAGAAATGGCATATCTAGAAGTTGAGGAGAACCATAAAAAAATTACAAAATTACGAATTACGAAAATTGGAATTTGATTCACACAGGATTAGTATTATAAAGGGACCTCTGTCTTTGCCAAAATACACAAGGCAATTTGTTTTCAAAATGTCTACTTGGCAAGATTCGCGTGGAATTAAAAATCACAGATGATTTCCACAGTTATTACAAATCACTGGACGTCCACAGGTAATAAGAGTCCTGTGTGAATGGGGCTGATGTCAAAACAGATGAGTGTTAACTACAGGTCCTGACTGTGGAGTCCTTTTGCGTTTAAATTGGTAAAAATTCAAGTATTTCTTGATGGAAGAATTATATTGTTGACTTCTCTGCTCTGGGTTTTTTTTCCATTGTCCTGTAGGCCTGCAAGAGCTGTCAGCGCATCCAGGAGAGGATGTCACTCTGAAGTGTCAGAGTCCCAACAATGCCCCCATCAGCATGTTGGAGTGGACCAGACCTGACCTGAAGTCAGAATACGTCTTCTTGTACCGAGACAAGCGCATAGAAACGTCCGAGCAGAATCCATCTTTTGTGGGCCGGGTGGAGCTGTCAGACAGAGAAATGAAGAACGGCGACCTGTCTTTAATTCTTAAGAATGTGAGCAGGAACGACACAGGAACATACGAGTGTCGTGTTGCAACAGGCGGAGCAAGACGCACAAAGAGAGAGACACCTGTGTGTACTCAGACTGAGTACAGCAGCAGCATCATCCTCAAGGTTGAAGGTGAGCTCAGCTGATACAGAATGCCAGAGTTTGGCTGGAGTCTGCTGCATGTTAGTGGCCGGTTATGAAGAGGCACTGCATGGAAATATAAGATAGATAATATGTTAACATGTTTATAAAACGTTTCATAAAGCTATAGTTGATAAGGGGCTGTATAAATGGTTTTGTGAAACTGCAGTAGATATTGGGTGATGTGAGTCCATGTAGAAAACTGCCTAAGATGTTTCCGACCACACGCCAACATGAGTGGGATGATGAGGAGATGAAGGCTTTTCTCCTGACCAGTCATCATTTACCTGACAGATCTGTTTTCTGCTCTTCAGATGCCATGGATGGAGGTTCAGATGCCATAGATGTTCAAGCCAATCGTGGACATGCTGTAGTGGGAGCCCCAGTGGTAGTCTTTGCAGTGGCCATTTTTGGTGTGATTGTTGGTGTACATTGATGCAAAATTCAGAAAACATCAAGAAAATAAACATCTGGTCAAGAATTCAGACCCGACTGCTGCTGATGAAGCAAGTGACCTACAGCTTGTCACAGAAATGAAATGAAATGAAATGTCACAGAGCGCTTTACCCCCAACTTACTGTATGTTGTGGGACACAAAATCACAAAAGAAAACCACGAATCAGAAAACAAAGCAACAAATAAGAGAGCAACACAGCAGTTCAGAAAACGCAATGCAAAGTCAGAAGTCAAACAATCAGAAAAGAAAACACAAAGTCATGAAGCAAAGCAACCAATCACAAAACATTCCAACAGTTCAGAAAGAGCAACAAAATTTCACGAAGCGAAAAACTTTAACTCAAACAGGAAAGGGCAGGGACCAGGTTGTTTTGATTGGCCACTTAACTTGTCTGGCACTTCAAAGGTAGGCAGTATTATTTTATTCTATTTTGTAGGTGTTTAACCTTCAAAATAAAAGCACGAAAGTTTAGAAATGTAGATTTAAAATTATTTATTTGTACTTGTAATGTGAATATAATTAAACAAAGTTTATTATTGAGTCATGTAGAACATGCCTCACTAGACATTTGGAATAAGACAAAGCTGAGAACCTATGTCCAACTTAAATCAGACTATTCTACAGAACCCCACATGTCCTGTAATTTGTCCTGGAGAACCGGCACCTTGTCTCTGCCTGTTGAGGTTGGTAGATTTAAGGGTATAACTAAAAAGCCTTGTTTATGTACAGTTTTATATCACTAGATGCTGTGACTTGAGAAAACCTATGATAAAGATCTTGAAGAAATAACCAAGGCATCTCCTCTTTGAAGCATCAAAAGGCAAAATACTTTATTACACCATAGAAGCATTAAAAATACCAACATGTTTCAGCCATAGGGCCTTCTTCTTCTATGATGTAATAAAATATTTCGCCTTTTGATACTTCACAGAGGAGTTGCCTTGGTTATTTCTTCAAGTTTTTTATCATAGGTTTTCTCAAGTCAAGTTTTTTGCCCATAGACCAAAGAGCACTCTCGTAGACATCTACATCATCAGTATGGTAATTTTTTTCCTGAAAAACCTGATGTATACAATCAGATACATGCAGTGCATGGATAATCCACCAGGGGAGAGAAGGCACGCACCAGAAGACCTTCAATTGAGACATCCAAAATGGACGCCATCAGTCAGTGACCCAAATGTGATTTTGCAGGGATATTTTTGCCAATTTGGTAATGTTAAGGTAAGAAAAATATTCAAATTGTTACTGATACTTCAATATGAATATCTACTGGATTGATGCAATGTATAATTACTTGGAAATGTGTGTATCAAATTAGATACAGCAGGTATATAAGGTAATTTATCTGTAAAACCGTCAATCGTCATTTTATTGCATTTCATGCATTATGCATTCCATAAAGCAACATACACTATTTTGATTGTTTAAGTAAACTAATTAAAGGTTTAAATGACATAATTAGATATATTTAGAATAGAAATTGAGCTATTTATAGCCTATATTGTATTTTTATATATACAACCTGCTGTATCACAATGATCGATGACTAGTTGAATGTTGCCATGGCTCACTTGCTAATAATTGTCTTTTGCTCATTGATTTTCACTAAAAACTGACCAATTCAGAATATAAATACACAATAATTTGTTTTTGGTGTGTATTTTTTAGATGGGGAAAAAGTTCAGTGTGGAAGATGTCCTGGAGATGATTATGGATGGCGATGCAAGTGACATGTTTTAAGGAAACCACCCATCTCTTGCCTTAATGATTAACCTGTTACTCTGACCTCTATTATTATGAAGTGTCTGGAACGATTGGTCATATCATATATAAAATGTAACATTCCTGCTACCCTTGTCCCATTACAGTTTGCCTACTTTTCTAATAAATCTGTAGATGATGCTATCTCACTTGCATACTGCTTTAGTACACCTTGAAAAGAAAAATACCTATGTCAGAATGTTGTTTATTGATTATAGCTCTGCTTTTAATACAGTTGTACCATCCAAACTGGTGTTGAAACTCAGCTCATGTTCTGTTCTCACTCCATCCATCTAAAAAACTTTACCGGAGCATCAAATCAATCAGAGGCTCACTAAAAAGATATTTAATTGGGACATTTCGCATGGTCATCCCTGGGCCAATGAGTTTTCCAGAACAGGTTACAGAGTAACATCAGAGTAAAATGTTTCTCATGTATAAAGAAAAATGGTCTGTTGATATATGGTATAAACAAAAATTACGAACTTATTGTCTCATAAAGAGTAGCTACAGTGTAGAACCTGATGTGAAGTATAATTTAAACAAAAGACAAAGATCCCTATGTGCACAGTTATGTTCAGGAACATTAGCATTAGCTCTAGAGACCGGCAGGTTTAATGCCACTCCAGAGGAGGACAGACTCTGGTGAAATTGAGAACGAGGTTCATTTGTTGTTTTACTGTCCTGTCTACGAGAACATAAGGGATTTACGTTTTAGTAAAATGTCCTCTATTTATGTTTATTTCTTTGGGTTGGATGATTATGAAAAACTTGAGTTGTGCTTGAAGGGAATCTTTTCTGTAGCAGATTTTATTTGCCAAGCTTGGGAGAGAAGGCAGAATATTTTGTTTAGGACTGAGCTGTATGATAATCTGTAATTTTGTAATGAAATGAAATGTGTAACCACTGTAACTGTAACTTTGGTGACTTGTAAATGCTTGAGGGTTGGGCACTTTGTGTGCATGACACGAACATAAAAGAAAATCAATCATACGAGTGCATTGTGTACATAGTCTAGGTAGCACATACAGTTTGTAACTTTGTATTTATGTGTTTATAGTGGGGGATTATAGTTTATAGTGAGTTTTAATGCTTAGCAATGAACTTCAAGTGCCTGCTATTTGCACCTGCTTTCTCTTTGTTACTACTTGATGTTTGGGTGGAAGTATATTTGATTATGGCAGGTTAGGGTATATTTTTATGTTTTTATGCTGCACATGAATTTTTCAGGGACAATAAAAAAGTATTGAACTGAATTGAATTGAACTGAATACCTGTGTCCAGGAATAGACTAAAGGTGACTAGGCTTTTGCCGTCAGGACTCCTAGGCTTTGGAGCGACAGAGTCAGTATCGTCTTTTAAATCTCCTCTTAAATGTCCTTTTAGCGGGAAGCCTTTTATAACCTTTGACTTCTATTAATTTCTCAATCCTGTTGCCTATTATCTTATTCCATTTGTTGTTATCCCTATGGCTGGATCTGTTTATGATTATTATTGTTATTGTGTCTGTTTCTATATTGTACATGGTGAGCAGGCTTTAGGTTTTGTTTCTCTTTCTGCTGAAGTTAATCTAAAAGTTGTATACCAGACAATGTGGCTGAACCTGCTCCTCATACTTGTCTATTCTTATCTGGAACAAAGAGCAGCTCAACCAGTCAGAGACAAACCACAACACACCATACCTGGTGTCCCTGGCAACAGTCCCAGGTGTTTGTGTGTGTGTGTGTGTGTGTGTGTGTGTGTGTGTGTGTGTGTGTGTGTGTGTGTGTGTGTGTGTGTGTGTGTGTGCGTGCGTGCGTGGGTACCGCCACCACACTGTGGATACCAGCCATGGATGTCTTAGAAATGGCTGCCACAGTACCTCCATGACTGCACACACACACACACACACACACAGCTGATTAGACTATTTTGAATGCCAAATGTAGAGACAAAGGCCTCCTGTTAACATTTGATTTTGTTCGAGAGGGTTTAAATTTAAAGTTATTGCACTGTCAAAACTCCATCCTGTTTCTCCAGCCCATTCCAGTCTTAACTCCAGGAAACGCATCACAGCTGGCCTCGGTCCTGATTGGCTCCCTCACTACAGAATAACTGAAATCCATCCAATCAGGCCAGTTTGCAGCATTTAAACTGGAAAGTGTCCAGTCAGGGTGAAGTATTATGACAACTTAGACTGTGTTTCATTAGTCATTTAACCGGCCCTCCTTCACTTCCCCTCGGCACTTGGTAATACGTAGCACCATACGTAACGCGAGTGGCCACTTGCAGAACGGGGGGGGGGGCGGGGTCAGAGGGGGAGCAGAATATTTTAAATGGAACGCACTTGCCCTTAAGCAGGCCTAATCATTAATAATAAGAATAAATAATAGAAATTACACAGAACAATGAGTAATGAAATAGTGCAGATGAGTTCATTTCATAAATATGTCTAAATCCTCTAAATATTGTTTGTTTACTTGCATTTATATTTATCACCTGTTCGTGCACCGGAATTGACGGACGATCACAATGCATCCTGGGAAATATGCGTTTGTGAAGTCTTCATCGTTGTTGACTCGCTCCCCTGGCCCTCGAAGGGTCGATCTCAGAAAGTTCACTTCAGTTATCAGATGATGGAGGAGGGGAAGTCAGACACCGATAGTCACATTCACATTCAGTTTAACTCATTCAGTTCAACTTTGAATTAAACTACATTTATCTGCAGAACATCATGAGGAATATTATTCTGATCCTGAGACAGAGGAGAAACTGAATCATAGAAACTGAATAATATGGAGCTTTAACTCAGCACTGGTCTGTTGTTAATTTGAATATCAAAGTGAGCCTTTGCATTTTGCATAAACTAAAGATTGTTTTGTGGGACTGTTGTTGCACTAGGCCATATTTTATTGTCAAACCTTATAAAGGAAAGGTGGGTGCAACAGTGGGTGCGGCAGAGAACAGCGTAAGAGTAGTAAATAGTGGTGCTTAAAAAATTCCACACTAAAACGCAAGTAAAAGCAAATGAAAATAGATTGCAGACACTCCACCGTTTCACACCCAGTGTTTTGCATTTTTTAAAATCCTGCAGTAGAAGCTCAGACTGAGTGCAGAGCTACTCATTAAAGAAACAGTGACTTGTTTATCCAGACTGCAGTTAGACTGAATAATCAAATGAAATGATCTGTATATGTTTCTGTATGTATACATGTATATGTGTATGTGTATATATCAGTGGCAAAATATGACTCAGTCGTAGGACTTCAGTTGAAAAAAAAATCTGAAAAACAGAGAAAAATAAATTACCCAATCGGAAATGCTACTACACAAAAGGAAATAACTAGGCCTGTTGCAAGTCATTCATTGCAAACCTATGCAGCACAGCACACAAGCAGCCTGACCGTTCAGATTGAAATGCATGTAGCCTACACTCGGCCTGTTAGAAACACCCTACTAACAGCAAGCTTGATGATTTTAAATCTATGAGAAGTGACTTTTCCAATGAGATCAAAGCCAAGAGAGGGAGAAGGTGGAGGAGGTCGCTTCTTCCCTCAAAGTCAGCCATACAGTGCATCACTGTGAGTTCAGGTCTGTAGGTGTGGAAGATTGAAGTGGAGCTGTCTGCCAGAGATGTGAAAGCGGTGTTGGGGAAGTTTTCTCTGTACCTGAGGAACTGCTGAGGGTCGAGGAGGGCAAGGAACTTCAGCCTTCTGTGGTCTTCTTTGTCCTTCAGATCGGTTCCTCAGCTGACTGAGAAGGTTGTCAGTTATCTCACTGTGTAGCTGTTCGTTCAACGCGCAGACGTCTCCAAGTCGCACAGACAGTGTCCTTGTAGATGGAATCGAATTTCCCTCTCTCTCTCTCTCTCTCTCTCTCTGTGGTTCTGCAGAAGTCATTGACCCTGGCCAACTAAAATCCTGTGTCCTTCTCCTTGTTCTGCAAAATCCCAAACAGCAGGTCGGAGTACGCAGAGATGGAGCTGAATGTGGACAGCAGGAAGCAGAACTGGAAGCTTGTCAGGTGCGTTATATCCATCTGTGGTGTGAACCGAGGCCTGGTCAGAGTCATCATGATGGTTCACAATATATTCCAAAAGCTATATGAGTTCCTCTCGCCTTTCATAATATCTTTTTGGTCATACCTGACATGTACAGTATTGCTGTCAGCATAGTTATTAGCGTAGACTATTTTCCTTTTTCTTTTTATTCAGTTCGATCAGTGTCAGTGTTTGTATTTTGGGCGGGAGGCAGAGGAGGGGCAGGATGTAATTTTCAAAACATTGAATAGAATAGGCTAAACATAATAGAATAAACATTGAATAAACATCAAATACCTTTGTTTGATTATTTTTGACTGAATATGCTTGTAATGGAAACAAATCCTTCCAATAAAGAATGAAATTAAAATATATCAAACTTATTATGGGATTATCGTTGCTATAATACTTCTGTAGTGATCTCATGTTGTTTGGAGAAGAGAGAAACTCAACTTCCTCATCTTCCTCTGGTGTTGAGGCGCTCACGTGCTTCCCCCTGCTGGCTGGTTTCTGTCACTGCTCAGTTTATTGATCCCTGATAGGAAACTGGATCAATACAGCAGCAGGAGAACAAACAGTGAAAAGGCATTTAAGGCATGAATAAAAACATAATGAAGAATAGAAGTAAAAACAAGAGTAAAAACAAAATAGCGATAATTTTTTTCTCTCTAGACTGGAGGAGAGCTTTAGTTCAGTCTGGATTGTTCCTGAATCCATACAAAACTAATGTAGTTTATAATGATATAATACTATACCAGTACTATTAATATTTCAATACCAATACAGTATAATAATACAATGTGCACTTAAAAAGTGAGTATTGACTCTCTTAGGTATAAAGAAAACGATTAAGTTGATTTTAATAAACACAGTCTCAATAAAGTATTAAAAAAAGAAAATAGAACCAATCCAAATTAGTTTGGTTTAATATCAGTTAGACAGAAACAAATACAATGAACTGAAATAGTTGGAAGTGGAATCTGGAACCAGACAACACAGAGTTTAATCATTTCACTTTAGACACAAATAAAATGAACACATTTGAAATCTGTTGGCATCAGGAGCACAAACTGCATTTCAATTTATTCCATTTATTTTGATTCTATTTGAGTCAATTTCATGAATGATGACAATTCATTTAAGTTAGAATTATTTAAATATTTTTAGAGGAAATGTGTCATACAACTGAAATATAATTTAATGAACATGGCTGGCTCCATAAAACTGGGACTATGGAAAGATGTCAATCAAAGCCACTGATCATACTGGGACTGTAGAAAGATGTCTTTCTATTCTGACAGATTGTGGGCGGGGCCAAAGAGGCTCTGATTGAATCTACTGTATGTAATGTAGGTCAAAGTTTTAAACAACAAATCAGGTTTTTTTCTGTAACAAGTTAACATAGGAAAGCTTTGCATGGCTGGAATCAACTCCATTTTGAACAGTTGTTCATTAAACTAAATCACATTAGTAGGGAAATATGTTGTAGCAGCTATCGTAAAATACGTTCATTAGCCGCTGAGAGGCTAAGTAGGGGAGGCTATCTGTCTGACTCGTTGGCTCCAAACAAACACGTTGACTCACCGGCTGAGTTTTGAATGTTTATTTGTGCAGTCCGTAGCATCAAACAATGCGGTGCATACTTGAAACAATGCCGGTTGTGTAGAAACAAAAGTGTAAAACGTACGGTCAACAGAAAATAAGGACTCCCCACTCACCCCCTCTGCCTAGCCAGACTAACTGACTAACAGACAGGTGATATCCCTTCCGCAACCAACACCCCCCCCCCCCCCCCCACGTCATGCCCCAAATTACCGTAAGTGACGGTGAAGCAGTGTGAGCACAACACAAACACATACATGGCTCCTACATATGTATTTACATCGTATAATACTGTTCTTTATAGTCAATATCTACCAATTTCTTTGCCTGAGTGCATGTACAAATTTACTGAAATTCCTTAATTGATCAGTAAATGTGTGGTGGTTTATATGAGAGGAACTAAATAGAAACAAGATAGAAACAAAATACAGGATAATATAATATTTATCCTGAAAATAAATATACCTGTCACCTCCTGTCAAACTTTACTGTCAGCCTATCATTGTGTTGGTTTAAAGAGCAACTTGCAGGTTAAATATTTTATGAAATTTATACTTAACCTTGTCTGAAAATGACCATTTGAAAAGTTAATGCAATATTTAATATGTTTTACAAGACATAAGAGCACAAATTCAGAGGAAAAAGTGGCCGTTTTGAGCAAAGCTCCTAAAACCGCCTTTTTTTTCTAACATCGCGTCATATTACGTCACATAAGGGAGTCCGTCTCACAGACTCCCTCTACAGTACACTGTGCAGTAGTAGGCGGTAGTGAGTTTGAGCGGTTGTTAGTTTGTGAGTCAGCATTTTTTTCTAGTTTATCTTTGCAATTTACCAGTTTTCATGATGGTGAATTATTGTGTTTGTGCAGGTTGCACAAATTCCAGCCTGTCAGGACATCGAGTCCACAATTTTCCTAACAGGAAAGGGGATGGTGCTAGTTTTCGTGCCTCCCCCTCCTGCGGTAACGGTAGAGCACCGTAAAACGTAGTGTGGAGTTATATTACGCAGTGCGAGATAGGACTGATACAAGCTGACACTTGCGCATTAGTTTCTGTTATGGGTAAGTATCAATACTCAGAAAGTCACTATATAAGCTAATACCTCAATGGAAACATCCCACTGAACACGTCTAAACGGCCCATAGCCGTCTAGGCGACGTTGAAATCATGTCTTTTGCTCAGTGGGATAGTATTCCTGAGTTCAGTTGACTCACGTGGCCAAACATCAAAACAGTTTTAGTCGACCAAGTTTTCATTGGTCAGTTAGTTGCAGGAAAAAAAGGATTGATAGAGTAAATATCCGACCAGGAGGTCCGACAGACAAATTAGGTTAACTATAATTTAAACAAACATTCCAAATACTAATTATAATTAAATTAATCTACTCTGAGGCAAATTTATCTTTCTTTATCTGTCCATTGTTCACACTAAATCTTCCATCGTTTGTCAAACAAACAGAAGCACATGGCTAATTATTATGCAGAATGACATCATCTGCATAATAATTAGCCATGTGCTTCTCCGGGTGCAACGGGGCTGCCGGACCCCGCGGTCGGATATTTACTCTAACAATCCTTTTTCCCTGGTTGGAATTATGCATCATTCCGTGCAGTAGTGATATCACGATGGTAGTGAGGCTTAATCCCCATAAGAAGAACAAGCTGCTCACGTTTTCTTCATGGAGGCACATGGTCTGATGTTTGGAGCAGCGGAGTGGTGTAGTTGGTAAGTTACCGGACGTCAGTTCTGACAGCCATATAGGCTATACACAGATGCTGCCAATCAACCAGGGGAAAGAGGGTGTGAAACATTAGGAGGCAGGGCCGACTGATTGCAGGCTATGAATCTTTCTAACTGCAGGGAGAGTGTGTATTTTCGGAGCAATGGGCGTTTGTTTTCAGGAAAACGGACAAATGGGCTTTCGGTCCAGAGGGATATTTTTCGGACTATTGGGGTTTCGGAATAATGGGCCGTCGGAACAATGGCATATAGCCCGTTAGTCACCTTAGATTGGCTCTGAGGATGATATGAAGCACAGTGTCCAGGCTGTGTTTACAAGACGCATGAACCATTACGCACATGTGACAGGTACGTTACAGTCATTTTAAACGTCTTTTCAGCTGCTACGATTGTCATTAAGCTTTAGGAGCTTACAAGCACATTTTTTTGGGGATATTTTTATCACAAACTCCTCCCGCGGTGGCGGCTGCACTCTCCGTCATCTGGTTTAAAAAACAATCCGTCAACAGTCAACGATCAATAATCCGTTATTTATGATAGCCTAATCAGTGCAATAACAAGTGAAAACACATCAATAATACTCTTGCATATTTTACAAAAACGAACAGGACATTTTTTAATAACTAAAAGCAGGAATTATAGCCTACATAGGCTAAGTGATTTGATCAGAATATTTTCACGGATTCAGAGTAAAAACAACTATTGATCTACTAATTCATGTAGACTAATTGACAATTTAATGAAAAGGTTCTCTCATTTGAATTTAGAGTCTTCTAGCCTACATTTTATTCTGGTGACAGCAGCAACTTGATGCGTAGCCTATCTCCGTTATGTTATTGATAAGCCTGTTCATGATAATTTGGCAGCGCTCCAAAAGACACAATAGTTCAGTGCAGCATTTTTCAATATTACCGTGTCACCAAGTCAGGTCTCCTCAGCATTTTTGCCTTCAAGTCTCAAGTCAAGTCGAGTCTCACAGCATACAGACAGCTCTCGTTTTAGCTTGTTCATATTATCAATTACTATAACGGTTAATTTTCGGCACAAACAGGACAGGATTCGGGATTCGGGACAACTGCTCGCAATTTGGGACTGTCCCGAATTTTTCAGGACGTCTGGTCACCCTATTGTGATGTGAACACAGCATTATATCGTTAGCTAACGCCGGTCTCTCACCAAGACACCTGCCCAGTTCTCATAATTATAAGGCTGTGGTCCATCATATGCGTATGCATATACATTTACAACCTCTTCAGTATCAGAACTAGCGTTGAGATCCATTAATTTCTTGTTGTTCTTATTGTTCAACTTGACCGCTCTCCCTTTTGTTACGTCACTTCCGGTTTGGCTTTTTTAGATGCGGAAGTAAAATTCTCTCACAAAAACGACTCCAGAGGTCACTGTAGTGTATATATAAGTATATTTTTATGAAAATCTAGTTCCTACATCATTTTCCAACACATTGATTCACTGGGGTCTCCAACCTGCAAGTTGCTCTTTAAGTTATTTTTGCCCAATCGCGTTCTGCGAGGGGCGGGACTAGAGAGGGCCGGCCAAGGAGGTCCAGACCCGGGCTGCGGTCGAATAGTCTTTTTGCTTAGGAAGGTTCCTAACTGAGTGAAATGACCCGGAAGTACCTAAGTGGCAGCCATGATAAGAGCTGTTCGAATTCTCTAAATGCTAAGGAAAGGTGCTTCAGTGCTTCCTTACTTAGCTCCTTTAGCATAGGATACACTGGACCATCCTTTACGGAAGGAAAGGAGATATTGCCACCCCACAATTTTTTGCGACGCACCGTTCAGCCGTTCACGAAAACAAACGATCATGACCGACAAGGGACGCAGATCAACATGCAAGTTACCGTTGCTTATTAAGCATTTTCCATCTTATGCCATAACTTGCTAATATGTTTTGAACTTTCAACAACATGTTAAACCCATAGGCGAACTATAAGCGTTACGTTGCTGTTGTAAACTGATCAAAGTGAAGTTAACGTTGTACCGTAGCCTATTCTCAGTTTGCATTAGTTAGGCTATTTCATTCTGAGCGTTGTTGTATTGCAGCCTTTAGGAATATCATTCATTAATTTTACACAGATGCTGAAACCCTTGCCTTACTGTAATAAAGGCCTGTATCAGCCAGAACAAATTAAAAGCACAATAAAGTCAATATTTCAAGGTGTTAACTGAGTTGTGTGGTGGTTCTTAAGCTATCATATGCATAGGCTTATAATCAGATCATAATCAGCATATCGACCATAACACAGAAGTCTGTCTTTCAAGAAAAAGGGATATGAGACTTTTTTAGCCAGATGATGTTTTTAATTCATCATGTTTGAAACTTAAGAATGATGATATGTACAGTAGTAGATTTGTAGGCCTAACATGTTATGCCTATCTTGCATGAATTTAACAATTATTTCCATACAATCATACTAATTGGGATTCATGTCGATAAATATGAGTGGACAGGAGGCTGAGCGTGAGCAACCATTCTCAATGTGACAACCATTTCCTTTCACTTTTGTGACTGGTAGCCTATATTCCCTTTTTATTTCAATTCCAACCTTGGTGATGAAGCTATATTTTTCACCGGGTCGTCCACGTTTATATAGCCTGCATGAAACTTCACGGTAAGAACACACGGGGCGAAGTATCTAAGATGCGCTTTTAGTCGTCCATCTTCGGAGCATTGCAGTTTAACCACGGCAGACCCACGTCATTAACATCTGCCGTCGCATAATTACGTAGCCTAGTGTAAGTGCAGTCGGATTCTCTACATCGTGGTTGTCTTTTCCGAAGCCCTTATGAATTCTCCTTCACATCATCCCTTGACCTCATGATGTTTTCCAACGAGGTCAAGGAAAAGTGGTTAGGAATAGGAGTTAGGACGTATTTTTTTGACTATTCGACCGCAGCCCTATTGTGCAGACCCACGGCGCGCCCTCTAGAGGCCGTCTGATGAAGCGCAGGTATTAAGGTAGGGCGAGGTATTAAGTCAAGTGTCAGTGTGTGTAACCCCAGGAGGAAAAGAGGACAGTGACGTTTGCTTCTGGATAAACTCTCAGTTTCTTCCTGTCAACATACTCATCTTGCAAGTGGATTAGCTTAGCTCCGGTAAGCTAGCGCAGGGTCAGAGTTTAGCTCGTGCTCACTAGCCACATTGAGCTAGCTCGGTTTTGTTTTCCTTACAAAGTGTAAACCGTGTTGGTCAGCGGACTGAGGCAGTGTGCAACAGAAAGTAACACTGACTGAGTTCACATGCGCATTAACACTCTGAATATGAGCCTCGTCCCGGCTGTGATCTTATGGCGTTTACATGGAAGGATCGCTTTCCAGTTGTTGTTTTTTTCCATCTATCTGTATGGAGACAGTCTTCTTTGTCTCCGTTTCCCGCCGTTCGTTAGTGGCGCCTCGTGACACAATGCAAACGCGCAGGTCTCCATGGAAACAGCACTTCGCCAAGCCCGAACCTAGATTATAACGGTTAGTATCGGCATATCCCAACTAGCATAATTCAGCCTTTTCATGTGTGGGATATGAGCTTATCCCGGGTTCATTTGAATATCCCGCATACAAACAGACTTTGTCATGGATTCAGCAGCCGGTGTTGTGGGTCGATTTGTTTCCCCTAAAAAATGTTTGGACCCCGTGAGGAGAGGACATCGAGCCTGGACGGACCGTCTGTATTCCTGGACAGACACACTGCATCCATTTGGATTCACTCAGGTTTGCTGCTCCTGCTAAATGTGTGAGTAGACTTTTTACTATTTGTACACATGAACTCCAACATGCTCACCAACGATGAGCAGCCTATAGGCTAAAGAGGTGGCTTTGTGTTTCTCTGTTTTCTATAATTCTATTTTAGACCATGTTCATTTAAAGGGAATCATTCAATGTGAATGCACTATGGTGCAAGTGTGTTTTTAGTGGTGTTTTTTAATGAATGGTTATAGTTGAAGATACACAGCGGTCTGTGCATTAATAGCTGCAGAGTATTTTGTTTTTGCTGTGGAAACTGAGCGGGTTACATTCTGTGTTGGTTAGCATTCATAATTCACAGAGAAAACAAGGTGCTGAAAACATATTTTCATTACAAGTTAAGACTCTTGTTCTGTTTTTTGGGTGTAAGTGCTGAAAGCGGGGCTCATGAGTCAAAAGTGTGTAGGCTATGCGTGTGTGTTAGTGTTCACCACAGCAGTTCAGCTACATACAGTATACAGTTTACATGTGAGGAGCTACCTGTGGCTTCCCAGTCACCAACATGAGAACCTAGACAGGGAGTTATTTATTGGTAGATCCTCCCATGCATGTTCCTGTATTGGTGGGGTCAAGGTAATCCTACCACCTGTTTATTATGTGAATGAGCACATGGTTAAGACCGCTGCACACACACTGGTAGAGTTTCCCTGGTCTCTCCTGCTTCTGTCTGAACTGTACGGTAAGTCGGCCTGTGCTGATATGATTATTACAATAGTTATTAATAAGATGAAAACCTTAAAAACTGTACTGCAATATGCTCCAAGTACTTTATCATATCAATAACAAGACACTTTTCTTTTTTTAAGCATGTTTTAATGTAAGACTGCAGAACATTGAGCATATAAAATATGTTTAGTTTATAGAAACTGTAAGGATAATCTTAAACAACACAAATAATAACAATCAAAAAATATATAATTAACAGCATCTTAAATAGGCTAAATAAAGTCAAATGAGTCTCAGATAAAGTGCTGCTGTCCTGTATCCACTTTAACTCAGGCAGCAACATGAATACAACAATTTATTAGAGGGCGCCCCCTTCTGGGGAAATAAAACATCTGTGGTGACAGATGAGAGCTGGTAATAAGGGGCAGTGTCATAACTGTTATTGTTTTTTACCACAATCTATAGTAATACCGGTTATTGTCCCATCCCAAACGGTAAGTGTATGAAGTCTATAACATCCCTCCAGGTGAGCAGGTGGGGAGGAGGAGTCAAACAGAAACAAACATGGCGGATGTCAGATAATCACATGTGATGCCGTACAGCTTGAACTCGCTCGGCTTTTTTTGCGACTCGTCGGCAGGAGGAAACGGAAACGACGACAGGTTGTTTGTGAAGCCGATTGGACGGAAACCTCCAGAGTGAGTCGTGACATTTCGACCCGGTGGGCGGGGCTTCCTCACTTAGATTGTGCGGATCGCGTTTCTGATCGGCTGCAGAGGTCGTCCGAAGGATCTGATCACAGTGCCGCCGTGATGCGTCTTGTGTGCGTTTCTCCTCCAGGTGAGTTCACCAGATACAGATCGCATTTTGATACCAGCTGCAAATGAGGACTGTGAGGCAGGTAGGTAGGTTGGCTACTCTCATTCTTTTAAACCTTGTTCAAAAAATGGGACACCTACTCTGACAAAATACAAAAATTACATATTGTGTTGCAAAACTCACAGCACATTAAAGCAAATTGTGGTATTTTTTAAAGATTAGTACAGAGCTTAACTTTATTTCTAGGGCTTTTCAAAACGCGTTACTGAGTGCTTAACAAACAGGCAGCAAAAAGGAACAGCAAAACAGTCAGTAAAATGAAATAATCAAGTTCAGTGTAAAACTGAAAAGTCCTCCTGCTTGACTAAATGAGAACTTTTACAGACTGGCCGCTTTAGATTTTACACTGAAGGATCAACTTAAGCTAATGACCTTTGAAATAAAACTCTCTCTCTCTCACTCTCACACACACCCCTGTATGATAAGAGCTCTTAATAGACTGCGGTTGTGGTTACATGGCCTAGTTTTCTAGTAGCTGATGTAGAAAAAACCACAGACAAAACACACACACGCCTGCTCACAGACAGACAGAGAGAAGGTGTAGATTGGTTCACCACAACCAAACCAGAACAATTTTCCATCTGACAGCTTTGTGCAGCACAGACACACACAGACACACGCTAGTCCTGCTGCTGTCTCACTTGTCAGGACTCTACCCGACACAGGACTTAATGTCTCTGCACCAACTACAACACAAGCAGAAATATAAAAAATACTTCTTTATAAGGAATATCTTGAATCACAGTTACTGGCTCCTCTGGTCCCTCATCACCCCCCAGAGTCCAGAATGAAAGCTGCCAGAGAGGCTGAGGACAGGATGAAACTGGTTAGACTGGTTGGTGGTGCTGCAGGTTAAGTAGAGCGCAGCAACTCAACTGGTAGTGAACTGCAGACATAAAGCACTGCAATTCAAGTGGGGAAATATCAGATTTAATATTTTAAATATTACATTTTGGGGCCCTCTTTTAACATAACTCTGTTCCCAGTAAAACTGTTGATGGGTTGGGGTGAAGTGCTGGCTCCAGCTCGTCCCGGCTGAACTCCAGTAGACCAGTAAGTATATAGTATGTATAGTCTGTCTTCCATTCGTCTCAGAAGTGATGCTCGGTGGTGACGTCGGCAGTGATGTCATCATACTCGTCTTCCGATCCGTCGTCAGCCTGGTTGATGGCTGTTGCCATGGAGACGGGAGGCGGGGCATTTCCTGCAGTCAGAGCAGAGTTAAAGGAGAATTTAGATAATTAGATAATTTATCCACCGCTAACATGAACAGAACTGATGGAGTCAGAAATCAACACTAAAAACGTATTGAAACTAATAATGATAGTGTTTGAGTTATTGATTGATTGACTGATTAACTGACTGATGGATTCAGTTAGTGTTCAGCTGTTTTTTGTAAAGTTGTTTAGTTACTGACCTCCAGGCCTGTGGCAGTGTATAGACAACATTAGCAGAGTCAACATGCAGTAAGGACAAAACACCACTAGTTAATTAGTTAGTAGTCAGCTAATTAGTCTCCCAGCTAGAGACTAAACTACTAGATAGTTAGTTTGTTCGTTAGCTAATCTGTTACCTCCAGGCCTGTGTTGGGATATAGAATAAACTGCATTAGAAGAGTTCAGATGCAGTACATATAGATCACCACTAGAAAGATAGATTGTCATTTATAGTAGTTAGTTGGTCCGTTATCTCCAGGCCTGTCTCAGGATATACAGTAAATGGAATTAGGAGTGTTGAGATGCAGTGAAAATAATCACCTTATACATTTTGTTTTTTAGTTAGTTAGCTACTTGGTCAGTCATTT
This sequence comes from Centroberyx affinis, assembly GCF_046629955.1. Classification (NCBI taxonomy): domain Eukaryota; kingdom Metazoa; phylum Chordata; class Actinopteri; order Beryciformes; family Berycidae; genus Centroberyx; species Centroberyx affinis. The sequence continues at coordinate 32,094 of NW_027279852.1, read as the reverse complement.
AGTTAGTCTTTTGCCTCCAGGCCTGTTGCAATATAACAACAGCATTAAGAGAGTTGAGATGCAAAAAAACAAAAAGAATAGATCATCACTAGGTAGATAGTCATTTAGTTAGTAATTTAGTTAGTTAGCTAGTAATTTAGTTAGTCATTTAGTTAGTTAGCTAGTTAGTTATTTATTTAGTCTCTTGCCTCCAGGCCTGTTGCAATATAACAACAGTATTAAGAGAGTTGAGATGCAATAAAAATAAATCACCACTAGGTAGATAGTCATTCAGTTAGTAATTTAGTTAGCTAGCTAGCAATTTAGTTAGTCAGTTAGTTAGTTATTTAGTTAGTCTCTTACCTCCAGGCCTGTTGCGATATAAAGACAGCATTAGGAGAGTTGAGATGCAGTAAGGACAGAACACCACTAGGTGGCAGACCAGTCTGGCAATAGGCAGGAGGGGAGCTGGGGGAGGGGGTGGAGTTATGGTGGTGGGTGGAGCTAAGGAGAGAAGCACACCTGGTCAGGTGAACGTCTAGATGAGAGTAACTTCTCGACCAAAGCTTGTTAAAATACTGAAACATACATTCACACCTTTGGTGTGAAACACTCTGTTTAGTCTAATTTGCAGTTTATTAAACAGTTGCATAGATCAACTGGAACAGTTATCAGTTTAACATCTCTAACTCATTAAGGTTCAGAAGTTTGAGGTTTGAATGATTGTATTTTAAACACAAACACTTCAATGCTTCATGGAATTCAGCTGTTATCTCCATGGGGGAAATAATATTTTAGAGTTTATTTGCACACACAAAAATGATAAAACCTCAATAGGAACAAATAATATCCAAAATATCAAGATGAGACACCAAAACTAAATTACATCAAAAGACAAACTAAACAACAAAAACGGAAAATGGAGGAAATGTCAAAGCTAGACAAGCTAGGATTTGTATTTATAAAGTGTTGATGTCAGAGTCACTTCCTCACCTCTCACAGCCAGCCAGCTGGGTGGAGACTCTCCAGGACCAGAGATGTGACACTTGTAGAGGCCTTCATCAGACTTGGAAACATGGTGGATGGTCATCCGTCCTGTAGACTCGGTCCTGATGAGGGAGCCATCTTTATAGAAATCAGCTGGGAGGTTGGAGGGAGTCTTGGTTGTACAGTTCAGAGTCACAGCAGCTCCCTCCATCACAGGAAGGACAGGACTCTGCAGGATCACAACTGAACACAGAGACACACTACATGATTTAATCCATTTAGAAACAGATAGACATTGATAATGAATATGCATTTATTTAGTTATTCGCTAAATGCTGTATGGACTTACCAGTGACAGTGATGTTGACGGTGTTGCTGGTTGCTCCCTCTCTGGACTCACACCAGTAAACTCCACTGTCTGTTTGGACTGCATAACTGATGCTGCAGGAAGAACCTGTTGATTTTCCCCAGTCAACTCCACACTCAGTCGTCTTTCCGCTGGTCGTCCTCCTCACCGTCCATCCAGCAGAGCTGTCGTCCTCCTCACAGCTCAGAGAGAGAAACTCTCCACGAAAAAACTGAGATCTACTGGGACTCACAGTCAGAGGGGCTGGTGGTAATTGGGGGGAAGGAGGGCGGAGGGGGGTTAATTTCTGTGCCGTTTTTGACTGAACTGATCATTTCATCACTGATCCATCTGATTGACTTAGTGTTTAGATAATGTCAGCTTGTTAGCTAGCTTAACATAGCATCTGGTCAGCTAACCATCACTGTCTTGTTAGCACATCTGATTAGCACACTAGCTGATGTATCTAGTAGCAGTTAGTGTTGGCAGTGGCTAGTAGTCACATATTAACATTAGCATCAGTTGCTTTGCTAAATTAGCCTGCTGGCTGTGGGGGCGTGTCCGACGCCGGTGAGTCCATCTCTAACTGTAAAGATGTTCTTTGTTCTTCTGTCCATGAGAAGATTGCTCTCTCAAAGACAAGTTGGGAAAATGTTCTCCACAAGTACTACAATCACCTACTGTAAAGCCATTGGCTGTGCATTGAAAGGTCAGTGACTGAAAACCTCTCTCCATAGAACTCAATGGCCGAGGCGCACACAAAATATTTGTTGTAAATGTCAATCACATCAGTGTCAGGTCTCACCCTAAACTCTGTCCAAATTCCCAAACTATCCAAAACACTAGCTTTCTATCAATGTTTCCTACAAAATGCCAATCATAACTGTTTGGGACTGTCATGGCAGAAGTGTACCAACCTTGTGTGGGTCTGCAGCACAGCAATGTGGTCAGCACTAAAGAGAAATGAGACTCAGTTTGGTTTGAGGTTTTGCATGCAGTCAGGCAACGCTACTTGATAAACACAGGGGTGTAGTGCCCAAAACATTTGTAATATCTTCCATCGTTAAGATTAGTTGTATTTTGAGTTACAGGTCACTAATTTGATTCTACTGTATAACATTAAAGAATGAATTGTCTGCAGTAATAATACCAGATAGATGAAGGATAAATACATGAAGGAGGATTTCTATAATGACTCCCCCTGTAGCTCTCAGACTCCAAAAATAGTAGTGGATTGATGTGTGTGCCTTTCATAAATGTGACTGCACCAACTGACATCTAATCCCCTTTGATCTGAGAAACAGCACTGACCCCAGACCAAAGCTCTGACTAATCAGTCATCAGCCTTCAACAACAGCCTAAAACAAAGACTAAGATAAGTTCACTTCTGCTGCAGCAAACTTCATCTTCAACTCTCGGCCATGCAAAGTTCTCTGACTCCTCTAATGTGGGAAGCATCAATTAGGGTGATGAGGAGTACAGGAGTCAAAGATGAAGGAGCTGGTAATGGATTTCTAACCAACTCCTGTCTCCATCAAGGGTGAGGAGGTGGAGAGGGTTCACTCCTTTGTGTTCTTGTTGGTTCACAAACTGGATGTACTTTAGTAGCATGACAAAGTGACAATGTATCTTTACTCAAATATTAGTAAAGACTTATTTACTTAAATATTTTTTTTAATCTATTGTAGTTTATTATCTATAGCTTAGTCTTTGCTGCCCAGTTTCCCCATGGATCACTTCATCTTTACTTTAATCTATATCATCCCCTCTATTACCCATTGCTCCCATCCAGCAAAGCAGAAATGTCGTAAAAAATAATCTTTGAAAAATGGGGAAAACAGACACACACTCACACTCTCTCTCACACTCTCTCACTCACTCACTCGCACACTCACTCACTCGCGCACACACACACACACACACACACACACACACACAAACAAACACAAACACACACATTCTACTTACAGAGCAGCCATTGCAGAGATGTGCCCCCCATTCTACAGCTTGGCGATATGAGATCAACACTGAATTTTACCACTCACACCAAATAAAACCCGCCCTCTTCCTCTTTGTATGTGTCTATGTGGTTTTCTCTGCAGCAGCTACCAGGAAAGAGGTCATTTAGTCTAGTTTATTTGCACTGTGATAAAACATAAGTGAAGTGATAAAACCAGTGATAAAATACAATGATGACAAACACGGATAGAAAAGATTTAAATGTGATAAAAACAAGGGGTCTCACTTCAAAATGAATGAGAGAAAGAATGTAAACAACAGTCGTAAACGATATGGTTGAAAATGGTGCATAGCTGCAAGATGCATTCAGTCACATTTAAAGGAGCAACCAGTAATATTTTACTGGCTTGTTGCACAAAATGACCATGATATATCGACAGGGATTCGCAAGTGTTGTTGACCAATGCCTTTTCAATGCCTTTGTTGATCAAAGCAGCCCAGTCCGTACCCCCCAGGGCATTTCAATATACACCCGAGCCCTGCCCCCTGAACTACTGCCTCCACCCCCGTTCAGCACTTCTTTCAGTTTCATTTGCGCAACCATAGAAGAACGTAGAGCGACCAAATGATCAGGTTTGGAAGACACCTCGGCGACGAAGCCTAAAAAGCTTTGTTCTAAAGCCAAAAAGGCCAATGACAAAGCTGCTCCAAGACCGAAGCGGAGTTGGCCTTAAATTTATTGGACAGGTAAGCAACCTATAATGTGGCTAACGTTAGCCACACAAGCTAGCTAGCTAACATTTATTTTGATGCAACATAGCAAACGTCAGCTTGCCACAGCTTCGCTGTGCATAATTAGATATCTGTCAAGTAATATGCTTACAAACAACCTGTTGCTAGTAAGCAACTAAAGGTTATTGTGTAAAGTTGGTTACCGTTAGCTACTGCTTTAGCTACTAGAACTATGGGTTAGCGAATAGCATAGCATTGCTAGCTATTGATTCCATCTTTTACTTGACTTGCTGTATATTATTTCTGTAACTCTGTGGGGTGTTCTAAACATAACAGTTTGCAATGGGTTATGTTATCTCTTCACTTGACACGATGATGATTTCTAAACTGTAATGCTACTTGGCAAGAAAGTTCATACTTTGTCAGTTTCACGCCACCATAGTTCAAGGGGATGGCAGGGGTGAGAGAGGTTGGGGTAGAGCTGGGGGCTTTGGCTGAGACTTGTGGAGGAAGACACATGTTTGCCGAAGTAGTTCCTATGGCTGCCATTAGATGTTACTAAAAAGTCCATATTACTGATTCTTCCTTTAAAGTAACTGTAGGGTACTGGTGTAAAACTCCTACTAAAGGATGCTAACTAGCGGTTTCTGGGAAGTGTGGAGCAGAGGGAAAAAAGGCAACAACAGTCCAAATGTTCGGCTCAGAGCTCTGGGTTTTTCTATGTACACAGGCTAGAGTTAGCCAAAAACACAAAAAAAGGTGACAGAGAACTTAAAGCCAGCATTTCCCCCAGCCCACAGCCAGTCACACCCCTGAAGAAATCAAAGCACTGCTTAAATACCAACTGTCAGTAACATTAGCCCTTAGCAGCAGGGGTGCTACCAAAAGTAGAAATGGCTATCTACCATTTTGACATACAAGCCAGTCATTTAGTCTTTACATTGATACAAGGTGATACTAGTGATAAGCTATATGTGGAACTGCAGGGCTGTCAGGAAAAGGAAAAACAAATATACACAAATCCAAAACACACTGCTTCCCCCGCCTCTCATCAAAACACTTGGCACAGTCCAATTGGAAACACTGGTGTGTAGTTAGGCAGCATTCACGTGCACGCTTGTGTGATGTGCCATCCCTCACCAGGAAGTGGACCTCAGAGAAAACAATGATTAATAAGGTGGAAAATAAAACAAACTTGTACAAAGGAAATACAGTACTGTAACAGAGAATAAATATGCATTAATCAACTAAACTGGATCCTGGTTTAGCAGATGAATACACAACTTAAGAAATCACTACAAATACAACTAAGGATGAATTTTGAATGAGCACAGGGCCTAAGCACCTGATTACTGAGGGAGTGCATGTAGCTCCCTCACAGTAACCCTGCTGGAGGAAATGGCGAAAAACCAAGTGGCCACGGGTGAATTTTGAAACCAATAAGGAAGTGGCGGCAGGCGGCAATTCCTCTACAGTCCACTAGAGGCTCCAAAAAGACTCCAAGCTCCCCAACTCCATGAAGTCTTCTTTATCAATGTGGATGTAACTATTCCATAATCAAGAACTGCAACAACCCACACCCCAACCCTTGTGCCCCCCGTCCCGTGCCTCTGTCCTCTGTGGCTGCAAGCAAGAAAGGGCTGGAACTGACTACATTGCACTTTATATTTACAATGCACAGCAACCTTGACAATGCTGTCACTTCTTGACTTGTGATATACTCCCTCTGACCTACTGTAAGTGCAATAGTACCTTTTTTTAGCACTTGTTTTTTTGCTTATTTATGGCATATTTATCATAGCTGCATTTACGGATTGCTGCTAAATGGAATTTTGTTGCACTTGTTACAATGACAATTAATAAATAATCTAATCCTCTCTATTTTATGGAGAATTGACAATAGTATGGAGGGTTTTCAGCTGATGTAACCCCCCCAACCCCCCTCTCTCTCTCTACTGTCGGCCAGGATTGATAAATCAAACTTGGTAAACAGACGTTACATCCCTGTTTTGGAGATAAGAAGCTGCAAAGGCTTCATCGACTCATTTTGATGTCAAGAGCATACTTCTGACAAAACAGAAGCAAGTATTAAATCAAACATTTCATCCTTTTTTATCATTAGCATAGCTAAACTAAAAAAGGAAAGCGCTACCCAGCACTGGCTTCAAAAAATGTCAACATGGCGGCGATTGTAAACCCGATCTTTTGGCTTCAAAATAGCCCTTCAGAGACCTATGGATGACGTCACACTCACTATGTCCATCTTTTTTTACAGTCTGTGTACTAGAACAGTATCCTGTGTTGAGAAGTGAAGAAAGTGCCGAACAACTTGTCTGAAATGTCACAGACCCCTTTACACCTGACTTCCTGTATGTTCTGGGTCCTTTTGGATAGAGCTGAAATGCTGAAGCAGTCTCCAGTGTCCACATTGAGATCCGATTGAGATCTGATCACTCTGTCCAGCTCAAACAACCGAACGTCACATCCTCCTCTCGTGGGTACAAAAAAAAAAAAAAAAAGATGATACCCATCCGTGAAGCTGCGCTATTATTGTATGGACTAGGCTCCGCAGGGGGTCTGCAGAGGGTCCGACCCGAGCTCTGCGCTCCTCTCAAAAAGTGAAACTCTGCGGAGGCCTCCGCAAACGCCGCAATCAGTTCAGAGGCTATGATTGGTTAATGGTTGCTATGTTAGTTGGTTACCAGGGAAGTAAGTGTAATCGAATGACAGCCAAGTGACAGCTGACATAAGCTCACATATGATGAGCCATTAATATAATACTTCCATGCTCATAAGTCCATTTTCCTCCTGCCAACTTTACTTTGGCACATTCTACCTTTCATACACTGAGCTGACAACAACACACTGGTTGTGTTGTACATAAACTGCGACTCAACCTGACAAATAAATATGGAAAAGCAGCAGAATAAACATGCAAAAATGAGGCAGAAAAACTATGTGAAAATAGCCACCTGGGTCAGATGTGGCCAAATGCCACAAACTGATTCATTTATTTGGTTGCTCCAGAACTGGCATGTTGCCACCACAGAAATAGAATCAATAGAACGGTCACTTCCTGATGGATCACTTCAAGATGGCTGTGCCAGTCAAAATCACTGTTCAAGAGTGCTGACTGACAGGACTTGTTTTACTGGTATTACGCTGCCTTCAGGTGCCGTTGGAAATATCAGGATTACAAGTTGAGCGCACATGAACCATAGGGGTTGGGGGTTCGGATTTTCTAAGATCCCCAAGTTGAGTGAACCAACCTCTCAGTCAACCTCCCCCTGACCCAATTTGGAGTTTTTTCCTGTATTTATTATTTGTGTAGACTATTTTTCTTTTTCTTCAGATAGATCAATGTCAGTGTATTTTGTGTTTTTGAGTTTGAGTTTAGACTGTCTGAAGCAAAACACACTACATTTAATTTAAATATATAAAATATCTTATTGTTGATATAGTATGTTTAACAGTTGTTTTGAGAAGAGAGAAACTCAACCTCCGTATAGCCATCTGGTTTTTAGGCGGTGACGTGCTTCCCCCTGCTGGTTGGTTACTGTCACTGCTCAGTTTATTGATACCTGATAGGAAACTGGATCAATACAGCAGCAAGAGAACAAACAGTAAAAGGTATTAAATAACATTAATAAATACATAATAAAGGATAAAAAATTAAAATAAAAATTCAGTCTGGGCTTGGGTTCTTGGGGTTTTGTACTTTTACTTTTGCTGTTTTTTCTTCTTCTCTTTCTTTTATGTGCGTAATATGTGTGTTCCTTACTGTCATTTTTCTTTTATATAGTAAACATTTCTAAAATGTACACCCATATGCTCATTGTTATGTCATTTAATACTGTTTTCAATAAAAAATATTATGCAAAAAAAAAAAATTCAGTCTGGATTGTTCCTGATTTATTATAGAGCAGAACAGCATTCAATAAAATCCATACAAAGCCACTGCAATTTAATAATAAACAACAAAATAAAACAAATGCAGTATTAAAAAAATAGCATTAATATAATGGAATAATTTAATACCAATACAATGTAATAAATACTATTGTAATGAACTGTGTCTGTAGAGCAGCTGGAGGATTGTGCAACATCTGAGCCTTCCTCTGTCAGAAGGAATTGACTGGCAATCCAAATATCAGTTCAAACTGTCTTTAAAGGCCTCATGGACACACTATCCATATACATGGATAAAGCAACAGGCTTGAATGAGTCTGAGCATGGCATATTCTGAATGTGTGTGAGTGACTGTGTGTGTGTGGTTCTGAAAGAGAAATTGTAATAGACTGTCATTAGTATATGCATTATACAGCATGTTTAATCGTTTAAATAATCAAACAATAGTATTATGGCATTGGAATACAGCAAGAAAGTAATCTTCTAAAGTCAAATGTGCCACAAGGTGGAGCTACCACAGTATAACGGCTGCCCTGGGTCGGCAGTAGCTCCGCCCCTCTGAAGCGCCTGTGTTTACATCCATTTTTCCTTGGAATCATTCGTTTGCTTCCGGTACCCACAAATACTTTGAATTTTTGGGCGCTTTGTTGGTCTGGTCGCCTCCTTATCAAAGGGGACGGTCCGATCACTGGGTTGTTCTGGGATTTTGATTGGATTATTCAATTTGTGGAATGATGAATCAGCAGAGGAAACAATAGCAGATGAAAATGTAAACGCTGATCTTGCAATAAAAGCAGTTATCAAGAAACTGAATACTGAACACTAAACCCTGATACACTTTTAAAAGCACTTGTTCGGGACAAGAACGTATAAAGATCATGGAAGTTTACTTGCCAAGGAAGCATCGGATGGAGACTTGGCCGACGAGAATGAATGGAAAGCCCCATGATTCATTGCGAGAACGACGCATCTTGGCTGGTTGTCAAATCCAAGAATCAGAATCAGAATCAGAATCAGAATAACGTTTATTGCCAAGTAAGTTTTCACAGTACAAGGAATTTGCTTTGGCATGGAGGTGCATACAATAAACATAAAAATAATAAAATAAAAATAATAATAATACAATTAAAAATATAATAAAAAATATAATAAGAAATAAGAAATAAAAATATGTACAAATATATATGTGCAATAGTGAATGAAATGTACAGTTTGTACAGGTATGTGCAAAAATTTTTCCAAGAATGTGCAAAGGTATGGGGGGGGGGGGGATAAGGGACTGTGTCAGTGGGGGTCCCGGGCCTTGTTGATGAGGCCAGCTGCAGACGGGAAGAAACTGTTCTTGTGGCGTGAGGTTTTGGTCCTGATGGACCGCAGCCTCCTACCAGAGGGGAGTGTTTCAAATAGTTTGTGTCCAGGGTGAGAGGGGTCGGCCACAATCTTTCTTGCTCGCCTCAGGGTCCTGGAGGCGTACAGGTCCTGGAGGGAAGGCAGATTGCAGCCAATCACCTTCTCAGCAGAGCGAATGATACGCTGCAGTCTGCCCTTGTCCTTGGCAGTGGCAGCAGCGTACCAGATGGTGATGGAGGAGGTGAGGATGGACTCAATGATGGAGGTGTAGAAGTGCACCATCATCGTCTTCGGCAGGTTGAACTTCCTCAGCTGCCGCAGAAAGTACATCCTCTGCTGCGCTTTTTTGGTGAGGGAGCTGATGTTCAGCTCCCACTTGAGGTCCTGGGTGATGATGGAGCCCAGGAAGCGGAAGGACTCCACAGTGTCGACTGGGGAGTCTCTCAGGGTGATGGGGGTGAGTGGGGCTGGGTTCTTCCTGTAGTCCACAACCATCTCCACTGTCTTCACAGCGTTGAGCTCCAGGTTGTTCAGTCCGCACCAGGACACCAGGCGGTCGATCTCCTGCCTGTAGGCTGACTCATCCCCACCGGAGATGAGCCCAATGAGGGTGGTGTCGTCCGCGAACTTCAGGAGCTTGACAGACTGGTGACTGGAGGTGCAGCTGTTGGTGTACAGGGAGAAGAGTAGAGGGGAAAGAACGCAGCCTTGGGGGGAACCGGTGCTGATGGTCCGGGAGTCAGAGACATGTTTTCCCAGCTTCACGTGCTGCTTTCTGTCCGACAGAAAGTCTGTGATCCACCTGCAGGTGGAGTCAGGCACACTCAGCTGGGAGAGCTTGTCCTGTAGCAGAGCCGGGATGATAGTGTTAAAGGCAGAGCTGAAGTCCACAAACAGGATCCTGGCGTAGGTTCCTGAGGAGTCCAGGTGCTGGAGGATGAAGTGGAGGGCCATGTTTATTGCGTCGTCTACAGACCTGTTGGCTCTGTAGGCGAACTGCAGGGGGTCCAGGATGGGGTCAGTGAAGTTTTTGAGGTGTGACAGCACAAGGCGTTCAAAAGACTTCATCACCACAGAGGTCAGGGCGACGGGTCTGTAGTCATTAAGTCCTGTGGTCCTTGGCTTTTTGGGGACAGGGATGATGGTGGAGGTCTTGAAGCAGGCTGGAACGTGGCATGTCTCCAGTGAGGTGTTGAAAATGTCTGTGAACACCGGAGACAGCTGATCGGCACAGTGCTTCAGGGTGGATGGAGAGACAGAGTCTGGCCCGGCTGCTTTGCGGGGGTTCTGTCTCTTGAAAAGCCTGTTAACGTCCCTGTCCAGGATGGAGAAAGTCGTCACTGTGGTAGGGGGGGAGGGGGGCTCTGAGGTGGGCAGCTGTGGAGAGGTGTCAGGACTGTCCCATTGTCTTTCAAAGCGGCAGTAGAACTCATTCAGGTTGTTGGCCAGGCGCAAGTCGTTAGCAGAGTGGGGGGCTCTAGGTTTGTAGTTGGTGATCTGTCTGAGCCCTTTCCAGACAGAAGCAGAGTCGTTGGCTGAGAACTGGTGTTGGAGTTTCTCAGAGTACAGTCGTTTAGCTTCTCTCACCGCCTTGCTAAACCTGTACTTTGACTCTATAAACCTGACTCTGTCCCCACTCCTAAACGCCTCTTCCTTCTCTGACCTTAGCTGTCTGAGTTTGGCTGTGAACCAGGGTTTGTCGTTGTTGTACCTCAACGTAGTGCGTGATGGTACACAACTGTCCTCACAGAAGCTAATGTATGATGTCACAGCCTCTGTGTACTCGTCCAGACTGTTGGTAGCAGTCCTGAAAACCTCCCAGTCAGTGCAGTCCAAGCACGCCTGAAGATCTTCCACAGCTTCACTGGTCCACTTTTTTGATGTCCTCACCACAGGTTTGCAGAGCTTTAATTTCTGCCTGTAAGCAGGAATCAGGTGGATCATGACGTGGTCAGAGTGTCCCAGTGCAGCGCGGGGAACGGCGTGATAGGCACTGCTTACTGTGGTGTAACAGTGATCCAGAGTGTTCTCCTCTCTGGTCGGGCATTTAATAAACTGTCTGTATTTAGGGAGTTCATGGGAGAGATTTCCTTTGTTAAAGTCACCGATTACAATAACTAAGGAATCCGGGTTTGTCCGCTCCACACACAGTATCTGGTCGGCGAGCATGCGCTGTGCCTCCTGCACGTTGGCCTGCGGTGGAATGTAAACACCGACCAGAATGAAAGAAACAAACTCACGAGGGGAGTAGAATGGTTTACAGTTTAAGAAAAGTGATTCCAGATCGGGAGAACAGTGCTGTAGAATCACTGTCACATCCTTACACCATCCACTGTTTGTATAAAAACAGATACCTCCACCTTTCGTCTTGCCGGAGAGCTCCGTGTGGCGATCCGCTCTGAAGAGTTGGAATCCTGCCAGCTGGCAGAGTCCGGTATCGATCCACATAGCCACGTCTCCGTGAAGCACAGAACGGAAGATGAAGAAAAGTCTCTGTTCTTCCCCAACAGTAGCTGAAGTTCGTCCAGTTTGTTTCTCAGTGAACGCACGTTAGAGAGAAATATTCCCGGTAAGGGAGTGCGGAGTCCGCGCCGGCGGAGACGCACAAGCGCACCGGCCCGTTTTCCTCTCCTCCGGCGTTTCACTGTGTTTACAAAGGTGAGTGCACCTTTGACCAGAATGTCCAGTAATTCCACAGATGGGGCGATGAAAGTGGGAAAATAATCCTTAGGGGTTGAATCCCTGATGTTCATGAGCTCTTTTCTGGTGAAAGAGCTCGCTGTACTGTAGCAAAACACTGAATTAACAAACAAAATAAGACAAAACAATGCGCACCAACACACCGAGGCAATACTTGTGACCTTGTGGAGAAGGTTCTACCCAAATCGTCTTGGAGAGAACGATCTTCTTCTTCTTCTTTTTTTTTTTTCTTTCTTTATTGTACACAAGTTCATATACAAAGGTACAAACGGATACATAGACAATAGGGACAAACGTAATAAATCAATAACAAATAATAACAAACAAAAAAAACAAAAAAAAACACATTTTACAATGCCAGAGTTTATGTTATATGCAGCATATTATATTCGCTTAATAACTTTAAGGTCTTAATAGCTTTTTTGTTTTTAACATTAGATAAAATGATGCTATATTGTTTAAATTCATTAATAAAGTGCAGGAAAGTTGGCTTGGTTCCTGACCATTTGTTTACATCAAATCAAAGAGTTATAACAAGAACAAGGAAAAAACACAAGTATAACTAACAGGTTGTACATAATAAATAAATACATAAAATGCATAGAATAATAAGAAAATATAATACAATGTGTATTTTCCAAATAAGCATAAATAATAAACAAATTTACAGAAGTTGTGTACAAATTGTATTTTTCCTCCTCCATTTTTCCCATATTTCCCTCACGACTAAAAGCAGCTATATTTTCAGTTACTTTCTTCCTTGGCAGATTGAAGCCCGGTGACTTCCAGCCCCGGTGTGGAGGAGCGTCCTGCAGTCTGGAGGGAAAACAGTCGCTTCAGTCCATGGCTGGACTGAGATTTCCAGGGTGAAAGCCAACAGATTCAGTCTAGTTGTGGAACGAGTCTTATCTGCTTGGTGTTTCGCCTCGCTGTTCTTGAATTTGTATCACATAATGTACTTTTATCATTCTGGCATTCTGGCGTGTGCTTCATGTCTTATGGAGCTAGGGAGGATTGGTCAAATTTGTGTTTACTTGTGTTTCAAGTTGTTTACAAACCACAACCAGCAAAATCCTACTCAGTATGCCTTTTAAGAACTGAGCAGAGGATATGCCCAGGCAACTGAAAACATTACATGTTACTGAGCTCTAACTTTCTGTTCAGTAATCAGAGCAAAAATCTCAAAGTTAGACAAAACATCAAAAACTATCCATCCTCCCCAGTTAAAAAAAGAGAAATTAAGTGCTGTCTGAAAATGGCTCATAAATGGAAACGTCACTACCAGAGAATCTTCCTGAGGTTAAGGCAGCAATCTAAAGAGCCAACATGGAGGACAGCACTCCAGCAGCCCGAGGCAAACTAGGCAACTTTTTAGCATTATAATCATTGTACATTTTAGATAGAGCAGATTCTCAATAAATAACAGCTGGTTGAGTGACTGACAGCTGATCGTCAGCTGATTCTGTGGTTGCCTAGCAACAACTTGTTGCTCCTATGTGAGCGGGCTCTTGTTTCATATTGATTATTGTCTACTGTTTGTCAAGTCATCATCAGCAATAAACCCAGGATGCATGTTTATACCAGGTGAAAAGGGGTCAAGGAGACCGCTGTGAAGTGGATTTCTGATAGGTTGAATTTTGTCTGAATCTTCTAATAACTCTTTTTTTTTTTTACCCGATCGTTCCGAAAAGTTTTCTTTTTGTTCGGGCGTTTTCTTTTTGTTCGGGCATGTCCATGGACCAAGCACACCAAATTTGGCGTCATTTGGACTTGCGGTTCAGGAGGAGAAGATTGTCAAAGGCTTTTCAAAATTTCCAAGATGGCGGAAAACCTATCCAGGCGGACCTTATGGGTCCCAATTTGAAATTTGTTCAGCAGACCAAATGACAGCTATATACCAAGTTTCAAGTGTCTAGGTCAAACAAAATACGGTTCTTCCAGGTTCCCCGTGGCTGCTGAGAGGTTCCATAGTCTTAAAGATGTAAACATATCAACAAAACGGTGCTATCTGAGCCAGCTGTTGTTCCAACACGCAAATAACTGACTCCTGTTTGAAAGCCGATGTATTCAGTCCACAGCTCATTGCATTGTAGCCATGCCTACTCACCAAAGACTTTCAGGTAGACAGAAAAGATTGTGTGGGAGAGACGTATTTTGGTATAGCTCTCTGTTGATATCACCGTGGGTCAGAAAGGAAGCTGAATTATCTGTTTGAATGAAGGGACCTTAGTTTAAGTATTTTGTTTATAATGTGCCATGTGTTTGATTCTGGCCCTTTATCTGTTTTTGTGTTCTTGTTGACTTTGAAAATAATAGTGTTTTATAAACCCATGTAGTAGCCAGTAAGCTAAGGGAGCTAACCCTAACCAACTGGAATCCCTACTTTCTTTCTTTCCTTCCTTCCTTCCTTCCTTCCTTCCTTCCTTTAGCCTCTGGGAAAGGGAGAAAGATAGAATGAAATGAAGTAATAATAATAATGGCTTTAAATGTCTAAACTGAGGAGTTAAAAGAACCAGGGATTAATTTATCCACATGCAGTTAGACTGATTGATCAAAGGAAATTATTATGTAGCACCTTGTGCCTGTTTCTTAAAAGGAAAAAAAGAAATATACAGTATATATATATATATCACTGCCAAGCTGTGGATGATTAGAACTGATGCACTTTGTTTCCTTTGTCTGAGAACTGTGTTGAGAAAACTTACCAGCATTCCCACTGCCTTAAGATTGTGCGTGTATGACAAATGTAAGTGATGATTTACTCTTTGAAGTATGTGAACTGTTGATGGTGAAGACATTTTGATTTTCATGTACATTTGTTAACATGTGTCTGGTTCCTGTTGGATGCATTAAACTGTTTTATTATTATTATTATTATTCAGCTTATTATTATTCAGCTTTGGCATTCATTACTTATAGTTTGTGCTGTTTTTTTGGTTAGAGTAAAACAGTATCTTTGTAGGTAAGTGACAGTTTAACTTAATTCAATATTAATAATTCCTCAGGTACCTAGTTGATTGATTGATTTTCTTTTATTGTGAGATAGCTGTAGCCTGAGGGCCTTTAGTGAAGTAGGAGGCGGACTCAGAAGGCGATTTGAAGGTCCCACAGGTGGACATTTATTTACAGTGCTACCAAAAAACAAAAATAGAAAAAAAACCTGAAGATTTACAGAACAGAGGATAATTCAATTCATTCCAAATCAAAATAACGGCACGTGCACTGGCATCTGCACTGCCTGACCTTCCCCCCCCAGCTGCCTCAGAACTACTGTTTATATACAGCCATCAATTTCCAAGACATCCCCTGGCCTTCACCAACCTCACTACAGGGGTGAGACATAATACAAGCTTTTACATGCATACCTTTTAAACATTATTAACCACAGTACAATTTTGACAGATCTCCATTTTCCAACGGTCCCTGAATGCATCACTAGACAAATACAATAAATAGCCGCGATCTCCGACAGCAAAAGAATAATATGCTTTGGCACAGTAAAACCCCCCTCCGACATGGAATAGGCCATGACATCATCGATGACGTCATCAACCACATAACACACGCAACTGCCGGGCGGCCCTCTTCCAAACAGTCGATTCCCGCGGCAGGTAAGAGTTTGTGAACAAAGAAATAAAGAAAAGGTAACTATAGACTACAGTTCTGAATATCCTGTAACTAAAACAACAATAAAGGTAAATGAAATAACAACACTGTTTGTCTGTGATTATTGTGTTAAACTGAAAATATGGAACGTGGAAATCTCAACAGAATATAAAGCTAAACACAAACAGACCCGGGATAGTTATGTGCATTTGCATTACTGTGAAATTACTGGTCGACTCCATACATGATGTTATTAACAGATATGTAAAGATGATGGGCTTAAGTTATGGACAAAGAAATAATGTAATAATGTGAAACAGTGACAAATGAAGCGGTCATAGCCACTTTGTCACATTTATGTTCATGTCATGCACACAAAGTGCCCAACGCTCAAGCGTTTACAAGTCACCAAAGGTACAGTTACAGTGGTTACACATTTCATTTCATTACAAAATTACAGATTATCATACAGCTCAGTCTTAAACAAAATATTCTGCCTTCTCTCCCAAGTTTGGCAAATAAAATCTGCTACAAAAAAGATTCCCTTCTTCAAGCACAACTCAAGTTTTTCATAATCATCCAGCCCAAAGAAATAAACATAAATAGAGGACATTTTACTAAAACGTAAATCCCTTATGTTCTCGTAAACAGGACAGTAAAACAACAAATGAACCTCGTTTTCAATTTCACCAAACAAAGTCTGTCGTTCTCTGGAGTGGCATTAAACCTGCCGGTCTCTAGGGCTAAAGGTAATGTTCCTGAACATAACTGTGCACATAAGGATCTTTGTCTTTTGTTTAAATTATACTTCACATAAGGTTCTACACTGTAGCTACTCTTTATGAGACAATAAGTTCGTAATTTTTGTTTATACCATATATCAACAGACCATTTTTCTTTATACATGAGAAACATTCTAATCTCCTGAATATCACAAAGTAACCTGTTCTGGAAAATGAATGACAAATGACGTTCAAATAAAATAAGGATTTCAACTCATTGGCCCAGGGATGACCATGCGAAATGTCCCAATTAAATATCTTTTTAGTGAGTCTCTGATTGATATGATGCTCCGGTAAAGTTTTTTAGATGGAAGGAGCGAGAACAGAACATAAGCTGAGTTTCAACACCAGTTTGGATGGTACAACTGTATTAAAAGCAGAGCTATAATCAATAAACAACATTCTGACATAGGTATTTTTCTTTTCAAGGTGTACTAAAGCAGTATGCAAGTGAGATAGGATATATGATATGACCAATCGTTCCAGACACTTCATAATAATAGAGGTCAGAGTAACAGGTTAATTATTAAGGCAAGAGACGGGTGTTTCCTTAAAACACAATGGAACCACACACAATGACAGGGACAGGTTAAAAACGTCAGTGAAAACCTGAGATAGCGGAGTGTAGCATGTCTTGAGGACACGGGAAGGGATGCCGTCTGGGCCAGCAGCTTTACGGACCTTAACCCTTTTAAAGGTTTTACTCACGTCAGCCTGTCACCTGTAGATCCACTACATCGGGTGGGCACTGTGCTGCGGTCACTGGGCCCAAGGTGTGAGCTTCAAAGCGGGCATAAAAGTTGTTAAACTCGTCCGGGAGCGAGGCAGAGGTGTTGGTAGCCACACTGGGCTTAGATTTGTAGTCCGTAATCGCCCCAGAGCAACCAAAAAATGAGACTTCAAAATAAAAGCACTAAAGTTTAAAAGTTTTAAAAGAAATATGGATTTAAAACAATTTATTTGTATCCTACTGTATCGTCACTCCTAATAAGTGAGTACTCAGATTACTATTTGATGTCATAATGAAAAATACCGATGTATACAAAGGTGTATGGCTACTGCGCTATGTAAAGTGTCTATACAGTTAAAAAAATGCCACATATTATGATATTATTTATTATTATCATTATTGTTATGACATCAAATATTAATCTGACTACTAATACTCACTTATTGGGTGTGATGATTAGCGAGTACATGATTGATTGATTTTATTTTATTGTTAACAACCTCATCAAATCATGCTATTACATTCACATTACAAGTACAAATAAATAGTTTTAAATATACATTTCTAAACTTTTACGCTTTTATTTTGAAGGCTAAACACCTACAAAACAGAATAAAATCATTCTGGCCAGCGTAATGCAGCTGCTTCCGCTTGCAGCTCGCCCAAGAAGGTTTTAGCTCACACTTCCTGTACTTCTTATCCCTTTGAAGTGCCAGACAAGTTAAGTGGCCAATCAAAAGAACCTGGTCCCTGCCCTTTCCTGTTTGAGTTAAAGCTAAAGTGTTTCGCTTCGTGAAATTTTGTTGCTCTTTCTGAACTGTTGGAATGTTTTGTGATTGGTTGCTTTGCTTCATGACTTTGTGTTTTCTTTTCTGATTGTTTGACTTCTGACTTTGCATTGCGTTTTCTGAACTGCTGTGTTGCTCTCTTATTTGTTGCTTTGTTTTCTGATTCGTGGTTTTCTTTTGTGATTTTGTGTCCCACAACATACAGTAAGTCGGGGGTAAAGCGCTCTGTGACATTTCATTTCATTTCATTTCTGTGACAAGCTGTAGGTCACTTGCTTCATCAGCAGCAGTCGGGTCTGAATTCTTGTCCAGATGTTTTTTTTCATGATGTTTTCTGAATTTCAAATGTCCACCAACAATCACACCAATAATGGCTACCACTGCAAAGACTGGGAGTCCCACTACAGCATGACCACGACTGGCATGAACATCTGTGGTACCTGAACCTCCATCCATGGCATCTGAACCTCCATCCATGGCATCTGAATATCCATCCATGGCATCTGAATATCCATCCATGGCATCTGAAGAGCAGAAAACAGATCTGTCAGGTAAATGATGACTGGTCAGGAGAAAAGCCTCCATCTCCTCATCATCACACTCATGTTGGCGTGTGGTCGGAAACATCTTAGGCAGTTTTCTACATGGACTCACATCACCCAATATCTACTGCAGTTTCACAAAACCATTTATACAACCCCTTATCAACTATAGCTTTATGAAACGTTTTATAAACATGTTAACATATTATCTATCTTATATTTCCATGCAGTGCCTCTTCATAACCGGCCACTAACATGGAGCAGACTCCAGCCAAACTCTGGCATTCTGTATCAGCTGAGCTCACCTTTAACCTTGAGGTTGATGATGCTGCTGTACTCAGTCTGAGTACACACATGTGTCTCTCTCTTTCTGCGTCTTGTTCTGTCTGGTGCAACACAACACTCGTACGTTCCTGTGTCGTTCCTGCTCACGTTCTTCAGTCTTAAAGACAGGTCGCCATTCTTCATTTCTCTGTCTGACAGCTCCACTCGGCCCGCAAAAGATGGATTCTGGGCGGTCGTTTCTATGCGCTCGTCTCGGTAAAAGAAGACGTATTCTGGCTCCAGGTCAGGTCTGGTCCACTCCAACACGATGATGGGGGTATTGTTGGGACTCTGACACTTCAGAGTGACATCCTGTCCGGTATACACTGTCACCACTTCCTGGCCTAAAGGACAATGGAAAAAAAACCCAGAGCAGAGAAGTCAACAATATAATTCTTCCATCAAGACATACTTGAATTTTTACCAATTTAAACTCAAAAGGACTCCACAGTCAGGACCTGTAGTCAACACTCATCTGTTTTGACATGAGCCCCATTCACACAGGACTCTTATTACCTGTGGACGTCCAGTGGTTTGTAATAACTGTGGAAATCATCTGTGATTTTTAATTCCACGCGAATCTTGCCAAGTACACATTTTGAAAACAAATTACCTTGTGTATTTTGGCAAAGACAGAGGTCCTTTTATAATACTAATCCTGTGTGAATCAAATTCCAATTTTCGTAATTCGTAATTTTGTAATTTTTTTATGGTTCTCCTCAACTTCTAGATATGCCATTTCTATCTTCCTGCTGTCAAATTAAGGAAGGTTTTGACTGCATTTCCAATGCAAACTTCAAGTTTTGCTTTTCCTAAATCAGAAAGTGACAAATTCAACTTCAACTTTATTGTCCCCATGAGGAAATTGTTTTTGCAGCCAGGTGATAAAATATACATTGTTCACAAGACACAAAGGCTGGGGAGTAATTCATTAATTACATGAGGTTCCCACATGATACTAGCATGTAAATGGGGCTCAATTCATCTTCTAATGGCTCTAACATACTCCACGTAAGGAACGCATGCGCTAATGCGAGTACTCCGCCTACGCAAGCTGTTTGCTGACATAGCAAACGCGCGTAGACCGTGTCACTTGTCACTTGTCACTTGTCACTTGTCACTTGTTATAAATCGCTAATCCACAAGGGGAAGCAAAGCCAATCTGATGCTGGAGCGGGGTATGTAAAAATGGCTACCGTGGAGGAATTTGTGCTGCTTTACATTCTCCATCACCGCAAAAAGAGAGCAATGAAAAGAAGATGGTACGTGTGACAGCCAGCTGTTCTTCCAAATCTGCCGCCACTGCCATTTGTTTACACAGGAAATTACTTCTTCATTGGTAGTTCCTCCTTTTGTAGTGATTTTCATTTAGCGTCCCTACCTGACACGCGTGATATTGCAGCAGACGTTTGCGTCGCGTTACAATTTTTTGCCCTACACATTTTGCTACGCAAGGACGCGAGACATGTCTGTTCCTTACATGAGTATGTTAGAGCCCTAACACATCACTCATGATACAGAGAAGTAGACCCAAGTCGGGCGACTGCTGTCGAACTCCTATGGGATGGGCGATAAGTATGTCAGAGAGAAGTAATTATATCCATAGAAAAAAAAGGGAACAGATTCTCACACACTTTTGCATTGGTTTGTGGTGACCTGGCCTTTCTTAATACAAGTCTGTTTTCCCCTGAGGGTGGCAGTATGGGTCAGTGGCTAGTGAGGGTGTCCACCAACTGGAGGAATCGATCCCTCTTGATAAAAGACCCGCTGAAGTTTCCTGAACTCCTACCTGTTCTAGCTGGCTGACTCTGCTCCCCAACCAGACAGAGGAAAGAGAAAGAGAATTTCCCCTCAGCAAATGAAGCTGGAAATACCACTCCAGTGAATCTGTCATTTGATCTGATCTCATTTACAGTCTGTGGGTGTAAAAACTGTTCTGACCTGGTGCAAATCTTTCCAGGAACAAGGAAATACACCAACGTCATGTGAACAGTCAGCGAAGGGGAGATGTGTCGACCACTTCAGGCTATAATATCAAACTTTTGACCACCCTGCAAAATTTGGTGCAGTTCTATTCATGGAAAGTCAGTTCTGTTCAGAAGAAGAGGATTACATACAACTACAGGTGGCCTGGTACTGTTCAGTCCAGAGTTTCTGTTGTGATAGACCATACTCTCCATACCAGGTCTCTCTTGAAAAAGAGATTGCATCTCAATGAGACAACCTGGTAAAATAAAGGTTAAATAAAATAAATAAATACTACAGTAAGTCTCTTATTATAACTTCTTAGTGCAGCTGTTATTTTCTGCACACCCACAATTATATGTTTTATAGCCACCTTTAGCAATATATAATAATAATAATAATAATAACTTTATTTGTATAGCACTTTTCTAAAAACAATGTTTACAAAGTGCTTTACATACAGTAAAATCCAACAGCACCAATAAAAGAAAATAGGCATAAAAAGTAAAATATGATGTAGACAGGTACAACTAAAAAAAACACAAACCAACAGAGATACAATTAAAAACAGATCGAACTTTACATAAAAGTGTGTGCTGAAAAGAAATTATAAAAAAATAGGAATAAAAGGTAATACAGGAGATAAACAGGTGCAACTAAAACAAAGAAACAGAGATACAATTAAAAATAGATGGAACTCTAAATAAAAGTGTGTGCCAGAACACAAAAAGGCAATAAAATTGACATACAGGTACAAGTAGGCAACACTACCGTTCAAGAGTCCGGAGCCAGCAAGAACCCTCCATGCCCCTGAAAGAGACCGATACCCCAATCCACCAGGGCAGCACCAAACCGATCAGAAACACAGCCGAGACACCGACAATGCCACAAACCAATACCACCACTCCAAATGACTGCTCCACTCCCCCACGCAGACCCCAGGCACTCCAGCCACCATGCCCCCAGGACTCCCGGCAAAGCCCCGCCCCACACCCCCTGCAGGACCCGCCACCAGCGCAAATGGCCCACAGGGCATCCCCCATGGACCCCACGATCAAGCCGCCCCCACAAAAGCCCGACAGGACCCAGACTGGCCGACCGCACTGGCCAACCCAGCAGAAACAGCACCCGTCTCCACAATCCGCCAGCCGATCATCGCCCCGAGAGACGAAAGCCACCACAAGCGCGACACCGCCAAGAAACCGAAGACAGGAGAAAAGCCTCCATCTCCTCATCATCCCACTCATGTTGGCGTGTGGTCGGAAAACATCTTAGGCAGTTTTCTACATGGACTCACATCACCCAATATCTACTGCAGTTTCACAAAACCATTTATACAACCCCTTATGAACTATAGCTTTATGAAACGTTTTATAAACATGTTAATATATTATCTATCTTAGATTTCCATGCAGTGCCTCTTCATAACCGGCCACTAACATGGAGCAGACTCCAGCCAAACTCTGGCATTCTGTATCAGCTGAACTCACCTTTAACCTTGAGGTTGATGATGCTGCTGTACTCAGTCTGAGTACACACATGTGTCTCTCTCTTTCTGCGTCTTGCTCTGTCTGTTGCAACACAACACTTGTATGTTCCTGTGTCGTTCCTGCTCACGTTCTTAAGAATTAAAGACAGGTTGCCATTCTTCATTTCTCTGTCTGACAGCTCCACTCGGCCCGCAAAAGATGGATTCTGGGCGGTCGTTTCTATGCGCTCGTCTCGGTAAAAGAAGACGTATTCTGGCTCCAGGTCAGGTCTGGTCCACTCCAACACGATGATGGGGGTATTGTTGGGACTCTGACACTTCAGAGTGACATCCTGTCCGGTATACACTGTCACCACTTCCTGGCCTAAAGGACAATGGAAAAAAAACCCAGAGCAGAGAAGTCAACAATATAATTCTTCCATCAAGACATACTTGAATTTTTACCAATTTAAACTCAAAAGGACTCCACAGTCAGGACCTGTAGTCAACACTCATCTGTTTTGACGTGAGCCCCATTCACACAGGACTCTTATTACCTGTGGACGTCCAGTGGTTTGTAATAACTGTGGAAATCATCTGTGATTTTTAATTCCACGCGAATCTTGCCAAGTACACATTTTGAAAACAAATTACCTTGTGTATTTTGGCAAAGACAGAGGTCCTTTTATAATACTAATCCTGTGTGAATCAAATTCCAATTTTCGTAATTCGTAATTTTGTAATTTTTTTATGGTTCTCCTCAACTTCTAGATATGCCATTTCTATCTTCCTGCTGTCAAATTAAGGAAGGTTTTGACTGCATTTCCAATGCAAACTTCAAGTTTTGCTTTTCCTAAATCAGAAAGTGACAAATTCAACTTCAACTTTATTGTCCCCATGAGGAAATTGTTTTTGCAGCCAGGTGATAAAATATACATTGTTCACAAGACACAAAGGCTGGGGAGTAATTCATTAATTACATGAGGTTCCCACATGATACTAGCATGTAAATGGGGCTCAATTCATCTTCTAATGGCTCTAACATACTCCACGTAAGGAACGCATGCGCTAATGCGAGTACTCCGCCTACGCAAGCTGTTTGCTGACATAGCAAACGCGCGTAGACCGTGTCACTTGTCACTTGTCACTTGTCACTTGTCACTTGTTATAAATCGCTAATCCACAAGGGGAAGCAAAGCCAATCTGATGCTGGAGCGGGGTATGTAAAAATGGCTACCGTGGAGGAATTTGTGCTGCTTTACATTCTCCATCACCGCAAAAAGAGAGCAATGAAAAGAAGATGGTACGTGTGACAGCCAGCTGTTCTTCCAAATCTGCCGCCACTGCCATTTGTTTACACAGGAAATTACTTCTTCATTGGTAGTTCCTCCTTTTGTAGTGATTTTCATTTAGCGTCCCTACCTGACACGCGTGATATTGCAGCAGACGTTTGCGTCGCGTTACAATTTTTTGCCCTACACATTTTGCTACACAAGGACGCGAGACATGTCTGTTCCTTACATGAGTATGTTAGAGCCCTAACACATCACTCATGATACAGAGAAGTAGACCCAAGTCGGGCGACTGCTGTCGAACTCCTATGGGATGGGCGATAAGTATGTCAGAGAGAAGTAATTATGTCCATAGAAAAAAAAGGGAACAGATTCTCACACACTTTTGCATTGGTTTGTGGTGACCTGGCCTTTCTTAATACAAGTCTGTTTTCCCCTGAGGGTGGCAGTATGGGTCAGTGGCTAGTGAGGGTGTCCACCAACTGGAGGAATCGATCCCTCTTGATAAAAGACCCGCTGAAGTTTCCTGAACTCCTACCTGTTCCACTAGCTGGCTGACTCTGCGCCCCAACCAGACAGAGGAAAGAAAAAGAGAATTTCCCCTCAGCAAATGAAGGTGAAGACCCCCACGCAAAGGCGCACACCCCAGCATGAAATCCCCAGCCTCCCGGCAACCCCACGCACAGAAGCGGCCCCCCATCCCCCAAAACAACAACCGCCCGCCGAGCCAGGAGAGACGAGCACCGCCTCCGACAGACCGACCAGTGAAACCGCCCGATCCAAACCCCATCGAGCCCCGTGGGAAACAGCCCGAACGCACGGCCCGCGAGAGAACGCCCCACAAGCCAATCGCACCCATGGCAAGCGCCGCAGGAAGCGCGCGGCGAAACCCCAGCCGAGAATCCCAAAAGCCCGACAGCCAGAACACCCAAGGCCAGCAAAGATGCCACCGCCACAGACAGAGGACTCCCGATGAACAGAGAGTCCGAAGAACAGAACAGCCACCCGAAGACAGAGGCAGCAGTCCGCAACACTGTCACTGCCCCGGCTGCACCCCCCGACCAGCTCAATGCCACCCCAGCGAACAGAAGCACCAGCCCCCCCCAGGAAACACAACGACCCCTCAGTGACTCCAAACTCCCGAACGGCAGTGCAAAGGGAGTGAATCACATAAAAGCCTGTATATATAAGTGTGTTTTTAGAAGGGATTTAAAAGATGAAACTGATTTAGCTAGCCTGATTTCCTCAGGCAGGTCATTCCAAAGTCTAGGCGCCCTAATACAGAAAGCGCAGTCACCTTTAGTCTTGAGCCTGGACTGTGGAACAACCAAAAGGGCCTTGCCTGAGGAGCGAAGGCTACGTTCCGGCTCATAAAGAGTTAAAAGGTCAGCAATATAGCTAGGGGCTAGACCTTTCTGTGCTTTAAATGTAATCAGTAAAATCTTAAAATCAATTCTAAATCTTACTGGTAGCCAGTGCAGATGTGCTAGGACTGGGGTAATATGGTCTTTATGTTTAGTGCCAGTTAAAATTCTAGCTGCAGCATTTTGAACAAGCTGGAGACGTGAGATAGATTTTTGACTAAGGCAGGTACAAAGAGAGTTGCAATAGTCTAGACAAGATGAGATAAAAGCATGAATTACCTTCTCTAAGTCAGCATGAGATAAAAATGACTTGATTTTTGATACGTTTCTTAGTTGAAGGAAGCAAGACTGCACAACTCTCTTTACCTGATCCTCGAAACTCAGGTCACTGTCAAAAATCACTCCTAAGTTTCTGGCCACAGGCTTTATGTTAGATGATAAGTCACCCAGATCATGTAAAATAAGATTTCTTGCGTTGGGCTGCCCAAATAAGACAATTTAAGTTTTGCTTTCATTTAACTGAAGAAAATTTTGTGACATCCAAAACTTAATGTCCGTAAGACAGTTTCTCAGAGTGTTAAGGCAGTTGGGATCATTATGTCTTAAGGGTAGATATAACTGTGTGTCGTCAGCATAGCTGTGAAAGGAAACATAATGCTTACGAATTATGTGACCAAGTGGAAGCATGTAGAGGGAGAAGAGGATGGGGCCAAGAATTGAGCCCTGTGGAACCCCACAGGTGATGTCTGCTGTGGTCGACGATGACTTTCCTATTCTGACAGAGAAAGTCCTATTAGATAAATAGGATTTAAGCCAACCCAGTGCTCAGTCTGAGATTCCTACCCATTGTTCAAGGCGCTCAATTAAGATAGCATGATCTACAGTGTCAAAAGCTGCACTCTAGGTCTCTAGGTCTGGTCTAGAACGATTAAGACTGAGCATTCTCCTGCATCTGCTGTGAGAAGGAGGTCATTTGCTACTTTGACAAGGGCTGTTTCTGTGCTGTGTAATGCTCTAAAACCTAACTGGAATTTTTCAAAAATATTATTATGGTTCAGTGAAGATAATAATTAGGTAAAAACTGTTTTTTCTAAAACTTTTGATAAAAAAGGCAGTTTAGAAATGGGTCTAAGATTGGTAGGATCAGACGCATCAAGGTTGGGCTTTTTAAGAAGAGGCTGAACCACTGAATGCTTAAAACTAGAAGGAAAAGTTCCTGTGGCCAGGGAGCTGTTGACAATAGACAGAATACTAGGACCTACTGTGTCAAAGACATCTTTGAGAAATTTTGTTGGAACAACATCAGAACAGCAAGTAGAGGACCTCATTTGAGAGACAATATTGTCATAACCCAGCCCATTAGGCCATGACAAAAACGGGAAAAGACACCGATTGCCAATAAATACACATTATTTATTGTACTAAAGAAAATGAACTGGATAACCTTGGATATGGGGTGTGTTAGTCAGTGGCATCAGTAGTGTTCATGTGGATGTGGGTGCATGGTGTGATGTAGGGTGTTGCGGAGTAAAAACAAAATAAAGGCAAAGCCAAACAAAGAGGTGCAGGCGCTGGCAGGGAAGAGAGAGAGCGAGCCCCGCTGGAAGCTGGGACTTTTATATCCTGCAGAGCACTGGGCCCAGGTGCTCCAGATCTGGATGGCCACTACCAATCAGCTCCTGCAAACAGCTACTGCAATGGTAGACAACATGGTAGACACAGTAACTGAGATTACACAGTCAGGCAGGGG
The DNA here is from genome assembly GCF_046629955.1 of Centroberyx affinis. Classification (NCBI taxonomy): domain Eukaryota; kingdom Metazoa; phylum Chordata; class Actinopteri; order Beryciformes; family Berycidae; genus Centroberyx; species Centroberyx affinis. Next base: position 5,521 of record NW_027279852.1, on the reverse strand, counting down.
CCGTCACAATATCCTTTAAAAACAATAAAGAAATTGGTTGAAAACAATTTAAAACAGCTGAATTTTCCAACAAAACAGATGAGTCCCTGTCAGCAGGTGAAATCTGACATCTTATATTTTCAACCTTCTGAGTAAAAAAAACTAAAAATTCCTCACACTTCTCTGGGGAGGCTTCAAGGCTGTGGCTGAGGGAGGGGCTAATGACAGAATCTATGGCTTGGAACAGAACCTTAGAGTTATGAAAAAAGCAGCTCTTGCATCCTTAACCATTTTCTGATATGTGAGCATTCGATTTCTCAAGATATCATGGAAGATCTGTATTTTATTAGCCTTCCATTTTCGGTCAGCTTTTCTACATTCTCTTAGAGAGGCCCGAGTTGTATCATTGAGCCATGGAAGAGCTCAAGGTTTCGACTTCCTGTTTTTGAGAGGAGCAATGAAATCCAGTACTGCCAAACAGGTTTGATTAAAGTGAGTAACTAGCTCATCAGTGTGACTGTGGGAAGTCATGACAGATATATCACTGTGAGTTGCCAGGAAAGCCTCAGAGAATCTGGTAGCAGAGGTTGCGTTAAAATGCGAGAGCTGAGGGGAGAGGATGGCTTTGAGGTAGAAGGAAATAGTGGAGCATCAAATACAATTGCCTTCACTATCCCTGAGCTCTCTTATATTTATAAACCATTTTGAAAAAATAAAAGACATTCAAAGAAGCTTCACCATTTTCAATACGTTGAAAACCTGGAAAGAATGTAGAAAGAAGTATGGTGGGAATATGTGTACAACAATGTATTCCCCCATCCATCAAAATCCTGACATACCGAGACATCCCACATTGACTGGTATAAGTGAATGGACCAATCTTGGCATAAAACAATTTAGAGATCTTTTTAAAGAAAACATACAATTGAAATCATTTAGTGATCTACGGTCTGAATATAATATTTCTAATAAAGACTTCTTAAAATTCTTACAAATTCGTAGTGTCATCCAGTCACTTATAAAAACAAACAAACTGCGAAAAGAACTACTGGAAATCGAAGATCTGTTGCTAACTTCGGACACAATCAAAGGAAAGATCAGCGAATTTTATAAGGTTCTTGCAAAAGGAGGAAAGTCATCATTCCAGACATTAAAGAAAACTTGGGAGAATGATTTAGGGTTGACCTTTGAAGAAGATGTCTGGTCAAACATATGCGAATGTACATATTTCACATTTACTAGTAATAAAATTAAAGAAGCAAATTTTAAATTTATTTATAAATTGTACCTTACACCAGTTAAAATGAACAAAATTTCAAAAGATATATCTATAAAGTGCCCCCGATGCAAAGTGGGGGATGGAACATTTCTGCATATGTTTTGGGAATGTGAGTGCTTGAAAACTTTCTGGAGCTCAATCCATTCATTTACGCAAAAAACACTAGAAAAGGTATTTGAAATGAAACCTAACCTATACTTGCTAAACGATACCCAAGATCTCCCTTTGGACAGGAGGAAATGTAGATTATTAATTACAATAACATACTTTGCAAAGAAATGTATACTCTTATTCTGGAAGGATGACTCTCCTCCAATCTTTAAGACATTTCTGTCCCAAATATCAGAATTTTTACCAATGGAGAAGTTAACTTTTGAAAAATATAGACGGGGTCAAAGTTTTCAAGATTTATGGAACCCAATACTTTCAAGCATGGAAGTTTTCTCTAAAATGTAATCAATAATATAAGACCTTGGTATTCCTGGTACTAAAAATGATGATATCAGAGCCGTGTCTAATAGACATAGCTCTAACATGAATGTTGCTGCAGAGAGCAGGGGAGGGCCAGAGAACCCTTGGCTGTGATAGGAAACTTTTATAAACATCCCAATTATTATTATTATTATTATTATTGTTATTATTATGATTATGGTTATTGTAATTATATTTACTACATTTGCAAAATTTGAAAATTTGAAGTTGTATTTGTATTAACATATCATTTGCATTCATCTTACTCTTTTTTCTTTTTTCTTTTTTTTTTTTTTTTTTTTTTTTTTTTATGTATTATGTTAAAATGTACATTTATTTTTATTATTTTTATTATCATTACCTTTGATTGTAGAGGGGGAGAGGGAGGGATATGAGGGCAAAATTGCATGTCTTTGATTTTGTATATTATTTTGGCAACTGTGAAATAAATAAAAAATATATATAAAAAAAAAAAAAAAAAAAATACAATTGCCTTGTGGTCAGACACACACATATCCTTTATCTCAAGATTATTTAGAGGCAAGCCAGATGATAGTACAAGGTCAAGAGTATGACCCTTTACATGAGTAGGCTCAGTAACAAATTGAATAAGGTTAAAAGACTCAATAAGCAGCATAAAATCAGTGACAAGTGCATGTGATGGGCAACACACATGGATGTTAAAATCACCAAGTATTAAAGTTCTGTTGTATTTAGGCACAATGAGAGACAGAAGGTCAGATAATTCCTGGATGAAATCTTGGTTCAGTTTAGGGGGTCTGTAGACTAGGACACATAGCAAGGGAGCCTTACCATTTACTAGGAAACTCAGTGATTCAAAAGTGTGAAAAGTGCCATTACAGATGGGGGAACATTTTATATGATTTTTGTGAATAACAGCTACCCCACCACCACGACCAGATAGTCTGGGTTGATGGAAATGAATAAAACCAGGGGGTGTAGCTTCAATCAATGGAGTGAAATCACCTAGACTCAACCAAGTTTCAGTAATCATAAAAAAATCTAAATTAAAAGAGTCATGACAGATAAAAGACTTGTTAGAGAGAGATCCAACATTCAAAAGTCCAAACCTGACAGCTAGGTCGGAGGTGGGAGTGTAAGATCTCTTCTTATCTGAGAGTGACGTGCAGACAATTGATAAAAGATTCTGAGAGTTGACGCCTCTGGAACTGATCCACGGCTTCACTATATTAAGTCTTTCCCTGGTAATAACAGCAGTATTAGTGGGGGAGAAATTATCAATGGGACTGTTTTTTGATAGACCAAGCACTGTGGGATATTCTGATTTTGACCCGGAACCGAAGTTATAGTTACTTGGCCCCTGGGGACGTCAATCGGTGACGGAGTTGTCAACTCTGTTAATGGCCACAAGGTGGTCACAGGAGGCGGAGTGATGGTTGTATGTGGTTGAATAAAAAATGTTACATTCCAACGATACATGCCAACATTTGTGAGCCACGGTGGTTAGGGTGGAGACCATCCCTTTTGAAAAGGGCAGACCGTTCCCAGAAAAGATTAAAATTATCAATAAAACCATAATTCAGACGAGTGCATTGGGATTGAAGCCAACTGTTGAGGCTAAGCAGTCTGCTAAAACGCCCATAGCCCCGATTGATTGTCGGTAGGGGGCCGGAGATAAAGATATCCTTTCCACAGGACTTTAGTGCGTTAAAAAGAAGATAAAAATCCCGTTTCAACAGTTCAGATTGTCGACGTGGGATGTCATTAGTGCCAGCGTGAATGACGACCGTGCATACAGAGGGGTACAGAGTTAGTAGGCCAGCAAGTTCGGCGATAACATCAGTTACCTTAGCTCCAGGAAGGCAGTGAGTCACCGCCGACCTGGACTTGACGCCCCTGATGATGAGGGTTGTTGGCTGTGGCTGTGCTGAGGGGCCGTCCAGGGAGCAGCGACGACTACCGTGTAGCGAGGCCGGACGCTGAGGAAAATATTGTGGCGAGGAGGTGGAATCGCTCTTGGGAGGGGAGTGAAGTCCTGCTGGCTCGGAGCGAGGAAGACCTCCAGAGCGACGGATCACGGCCTCCTTCAACATCTTGCGGCGGGAAGAGGAGGTCACTGCCCGGGGAGGGGGCCGCTTGTTTGGCTTATCCACGGTGGAATGTCGAGCCGCCCGATCGATCCTAGCCACCGGTGGTGAAGAAGCAGCAGTGCCAGCCGGTACCGTTGCCAGGGAGGGGTCCAGGTCAGGTGGGATCGTGACCGCAGCGGCATCAGCCTGGTGAACCGGAGCCTCATCGGACAGAATCGCATAGCGGTTCGACAGGTTTAAGTGAGGTGGTGGGGAGCCCTGACCGGGTCTCTCTTTCCGCCGCGGATCACCACCTCTGCCCAGGACGACTGATGGCTGGGTGTTGAGCAGGAGGAAGGTCGTGGACAGGTGGAAGGTTCCCACAGGACTGTGTCGTGGACGGCTGAGCTGAGCGTAGCAATCCGTTGAGACTGCCCAGAAGCCACGTCCATAAAGCTGGACAGAAGTGAGTCTTTCTTCTGTAATTCATCAGATAGCCGTTGAATGTCTTCCTTGAGGTTAGTAATATTCCTGTTTGCTTTCTGAAGCAGTACACAGTCTTCACAGGGCATAGTTGAAGTTCACATTGTTAAACTTGGCCACAGGCTAAAGGCGAGCCTAGTCAAACAAATAGCCGGGACGGCTTGGCTATCGAGCTGGCAGAAGATAGTCCAATAAAAAGAAAACCCAGCTGGGAAATCTCGTAAAACCAATGGAGCTGTGATAAAATAATGTAAAAATAAATAAGTAAATAAATAAAGTAAATAAAATCGATTTCGATGGGTTAAAACGTAGAGCCAGCTGACGGAGAAATGGGTTAAAACATAGAGCCGGTGTTCCGCGCAGGACTGCCCCCCCGTACATGCCTGCCTCCCCAGTGTAAACACACGCGTTGTACAGTCCTGCCTCCCGTACAGCGCTGCCCCCTGTTGTAGTTTCGTATTTCAGCCGCCAGGTGTCATCTGGGCACAAAGACACACCTGCAGGCAGGTGTGCTGTACAAATGTGTTTCCCGTGGACAAGTAGGTATATGTTCAGTGGTAAAAAAAAAAATATAACCTCATAAAGTATTTTCTGTACACGCTATTTCCAAACGTCAAAAACAAAATTCTAGATCTCTAAATATAAGATGGATTGTAAAAATGGGTTAATGTTTATTAGTAATTTAGTTTATTAGTCCTGAATTTCAAATTAAAAAAGTGCTGTCCTATCCTAATAAAAAAATCTAAACAATTTAAACAATTCATGACATTACAAATAAGTGGGCCTATATATACGCTATCTGACATAATGGGACAGACATGCAACAAAGCAAATAATGAGCAAGTATTGAACCCATGACCTTCATTTCTACAGCCTGTACTGTGAGGCAGTTCCTTAGACCACTGAGCCACTGTGACCTTTCTCATATGTCTCTTGTAAATCCCATTTGTGTTTCTATCATTGTGTTTTGTTTTTCTAAATTACTCTCTATGACTGGGGAAAGAATGGGGAAATTCATGAAACACACCAATCTTTTTTTTTTTTTTAAAGATTTATTTTATGCTTTACTGACAAAGATGGTGCGAGAGAGAGACAGGAAGGTATGGGAGAGAGAGGGGAGGACATGCAGCAAAGATTTCGAACATGGGTCGCTGCGAGAAGGACTGAACCTTATGGTACGCGCTCTACTCAGTGAGCCACCAGGGTGCCCCACCTTGGCTCTAGTCTTGCTGGTTTCTCTTTATATTGGATTAATGAC